>NC_034420.1:304149-342975 GCF_002078875.1 Numida meleagris
CGGCCGCGACGTGGCCCCGGGGAGCCCTGGGGGCCGCCAGGGGGCGTGGGGCCGCGGCTCGGAGGGCTCCGGATCTGCCGGAGGGCTGCGGGGGAGGCCCGGCGTTGCGGGGGCTGGAGCGGCGCGGGGCGGTTCTTAACCGGGGGGCCGAGGTTTGTGCTTAGGGGCGGCTTTCGGCGCGCACCGCTGGTGCCGGCCGAGCCGGGCACCGTCTTTGCGCTCGTATAGGAGCTCCTGGGCTGCGTCCCAGCCCTGCTCAGGATCCGCTTTGCTCTCCAGCGGTAGATGAGAGCTGCGTTTGGGTGTCTTTGCTGTGATCTGAGGTTGTGCTGAAGTTCCTGGAAGCTCGGTGGGCCCTGCTGCTCACATCGGTGCCGAGAAGAGCGTCGGGTTGTGTGTGCTTGGGATGGGTAGGCCCTGGAAGGGAAGGGTTCTAGTGTAATTTTAGTTACTGGAACTCGCGCTGTAATGGGTTACATAAGCAAGCAGTGTTCCAGTTCAGTATCAGTCATATCCAACATTTTCAGCTACTTGATGTAGCAATACTTAACACAACGTGGAAGCTAATCGAGACCACTTCCCCAGCATGCGTGCAGCCCCCTAGTTGTTCTAGAAGCCACTGAGGCTGGAAGAGGACTATTGGTCTGAGCCGGCACCGGGAATGTGCAGGGCATGGGGACTGGGGGGGTGCAGGGCTGCGGGGGTGGTGTGCCTTCCTCATGGCCATCCGGGAAGACAGCAGAGCTTCTTCCTTGAAACGCAGTGTTTGCTTTGTCTGCTGTTCATGGTCGGAGCTTCAGCAGGAGAAATGGAGCGTGCTTGCCCTTGGTGAGCATTTGTTGCTCATGGGTGGGCTGTTCGTGCTGCTCCTTGGAGGTGAGGAACCTAAGGTAGGATGGGCTCCGTTGGGTTGCAGGGCCCTTGCAAGTGGGGAAACAGTGAGAAGTGGTTCACAGGGCTCAGCGAAGTGCTGAGCAGTGCAGTGGAAATGGTGCTGTGGTGGGGCTGCAGGCAAAAACATCAAGCCAGGGCTGTGATGGGACACCCAGCTGCTTGTCCGTCAGCCTGGGTGCTTCGAGGCTTAGGTGGAGTCAGGCTGCAGGTGGAGAAGGAGTGCTCTGTGTTGCTATGGGTGCCTCGCTTAGCTGCCCACCAGCAGCTGCTCTCACCTTAGCCGTGCTGAGCTGTGTGGGAGCGCCTGTCCCACTGCCTTCGTCCTGGCTGCAGGAGCTGCAGCAGTGATGACCCTGTCCTGAGCACTGGCTGCAGCCTCTGCTGTTGCACCTGGTGGCAGGAACAAAAGGCTGTAGAGTGTGGATTAAGTGGAAAAAATCCCAATAGGCTTGCATACAAAGAAGCAATGGAAAAGAAAGCTGCTGCTTAGGCATTTTTGGAGAATACTATCAGTCTCAGTACACCAGTGTTCATCTCTGCATCTTGCTGCTGGTGTTTGTGCTTCGTGCTTTGGATTTTATTCCTTACTGCAGACCACGCGTGAGGCTTTCTCCAGTGTTCTTGGACAACATAGGGATGAGAACTTCAGGAATGAGCAGCAAATCCCAGGAATAAACTTCTGATGCCCTGTGACTGCTGTTGCATGAAGCAATGTCTGCCGTGCTGAGCCCCTCTGGGCTGGAAGCAGGGCAGATCCCAAGGCTGTCTGCGAGCTGGTCAGAAGTCCTGCTGTCGGCATGGAGGTGCTGCCAGCTGCGGGGCTGAAAGTCTGTCTGGGGCTGGAGCTGCTGTGCCAGCTCTGCAGCTGTTACCAGAGCAGATGCTGCTGGGGAGGATCACGCCTAGAGGAGCTGCCCTCAAGTTGCTGCTTGTGGTGTTCCCGCAGTGCTCTTAATTCCCCTGAGGAGTGAACTGGCCCTTGGATTTCACAAGGAAGGAGCTCCAGGTTTTAGAAGTGCTTAGTTTTGGGCAAACTGGGATGAGTGCAGTCATGGTGGCCGAAGCAGCCACGAAGCATGGGGGTAGCAGTTTGCTGTAACACGTGTATTTGGTCATCATTATCTCTTAGAAGAAATGCCACGTGAAGACATACAGAGCTAGGGAAGGGGTAGTGCTGAAGGACCATAACAAATAGTGCTTGGTTCAGGACTTCAGCCATAGCACTTGGGTTCAGCCACATCCCTACCTGTGCTGCTTGTTTTGTGGAAATACTTACCTGTAACCGAGCAAGCAGGGCGCTGCTTGGAGTGGGAGAGCAAGGGAAAGGTGAACTTTGTCTTCTCTGGGCCCTGCTGTGTGAGACACTTGATGGGCCCTGCAGTGGGGGAGCAGGGGAATGAGGAGCTGTTCTGGAGCCCTGCTGGGTGATGGGAGGTGCTGGCTTACTGCCTGTCTGTGGGCTTTGTGCTGTAAACCACAGGCATCCGCAGCGATGCCGCTGTTGGGTTGTGCGTGCTTCTGAGCTCTGAAGAACGGCTTCTGCCCCAGTGAGCTCCGGTGTGTGAGTTGTGTTGGGGTTACTGGGTAACTGAGCAATGCCAGTGTCAGGTGAGCTGCGTGCACGCTGCCTCTGAACTTTTCTGTTTATGCTGTGAGTTTGGCTTTACAGCTGCTCGTGGGAGCAGCTCAGTGCTTCCTCTGGAGCCGCTCGCAGTGCTCGGAGCGATGCAGTGCAGCGGGCGCTGCCCGGGCTCCTGCCTGGTGGCTGGGCTCTTCAGCGTTTGGTTCCTGCACCGGGAGGAAGTTATATGTCGCTTTGGTGTTGTTGCTGTTCGGGCTTTGAAAAAAGATGAAAGGTGACTGACGGTTACATCAGAGCTCGTTCATAGCACGTACCCTGGCTGTTTCTGTGTGTTTCACTGGGCTTGGCTTTTCTTACGCTGCTCACTGAGCTGTGTGCCTTCTCATGTGCAAGTGTTGTAAGAAGTCAGGAAGGTCAATAGATCTAAGCCATTCCGTGGCCTGGAAAAGCAGATTCTGTGGAGGGAGAAGGATTAAAATCCTTCTGAAGATTAAAATGTCTCTATTGTTAGGAGGAAGTAGCCTTAGAATGCGAGATATTCTGGAATGGCAGAGTCTTGTAGACCAAGAGTGCCTATGGAACCCACAGTTGGAAGCTGGAGCCCATGTGAGCACTGCCTTGCCAAGCGGTGCCGGAGCTGTGTGCTTCGCAGCCTGCCCTAGCGCTGATTTCTGTGTTGGGTAAGTGCAGGAGCTGTGCTGTGGGGCTGGGTGCTGGGGCCTTGCTGGCCCTTCCCACACGTGTGGTCCTGTGCAGGTTGCTGGCAGCATTGTGCTCCCACTGCTGAGGTGAGGCAGTGCTACTGATTGGTCATCGGCCCTGTTGTGTATTGCTTGGCAGTCTCTGTTGAAAGCTGCCAGCAAATCATGGTTCAGTGGCTCAAAGTTCCTTGCTGGTGAGTTAAATCACAGTTTTATGACACAGTCCTAGGCTGCCTGTCACCAAGGGATTTGGGGGCTTCAGGCAGAGATTCTTGCTGAAGACAGATTAAAAGCTTATTTTGCTGTCAGGTTGCTGCTGCTGTAAGTGAAAATAAGGCTTACAATCAAGCTAATGATGTGGTCTCTGAGTCAATTAGAGCTTCTGAAAGCAGCTCAAACTGGAGTTAGGAGGAAGGGCCGTGGAGTGGAAGCTGAGAGGGCTTTGCATAATCTTTGACTGTTTGGAGTCATATCTGATGTGTTGGAGCGCGTTTGGGGAGCCGGGCCACGTGCTGGGGAGCTGCCGCAGGACGGCGGCTGTCCTCTCACATGGCTGCTTCCTTGGTGTTGCTTGTTGTGCCGGAGTCTGTAAAAGAACAGAATCCTTAAAACCAGCTTTGTCTCCTGGCCAGGGCCTCCCTGCCACGCAGCAGATGGGGAGCGTGGGGCTCATTGTCTGAGGAAGTGAACTTGAGCATCTGTAACAAACGTCTCTGGAGTTCACAAATAAATGAATTAAAACTTGGAACATGTGCAAGGTTAAACTCGAAGCTCTAACTTGGAGCGCTCGTGTTTTCGAAAACTTGCGCTGCTTGTGGAGTCCCTGATTCAGCTGCACTCAAAATGCTGTGGGCCAGCTGCTGGGAAATAGAATAATGGGGGCAGGGCGGCAGGTGGTGGTAGCGCGGGTCTGGGCAGGGCTGCCGGCTCACTGCAGTGCCCCCTCCTCGCTGCAGCGGATGCTTTGCATGGCTGTGGTGGCACAGTGAGGCAGCCTGGCTTACACGCCCTGCGTCCTCTCTGAAACGCTTTCCTGGAGCCCTCGATGGGGCTGTACCTTCTGTTGGGAACTCAAGCACAAGTGGATCTGCTTTTGGAGCCCCAGTGTCAGTTTCTTGTGCAAGACTTGTAACTTTACTGGAATACCTACTTCCCAAATGTAGCTTCAACTACTCGCTCTTTGGGCAAGATACTTGAACTTTGCTTTGCATCGTACTGTGCCTCCAGTTCCTTACTTCCGCTGTGGGGCTCGTTAAAACCTTTAAGTTAGATCTAAGTAATGGTATGATCCTCAGCAGAGGGCCTGGCTCCAAGGGCCTTTCCTGTGGAGGAGCAAGCAGCCCTGCAGCTTGCTATTCCATGGAATGCAGCTCTTGGAGGCAGGCTCCTGGGAGCCAAAAACCTCAGCTGGAACTTACCTGAAGGCTGCCTGATCCTTTGCTTTTACATTCCTGGAGCAAAGCCTTCTGCAGGTCCTGAGGACCAGAAACTCAACTGATAACCAGCTGCAGCTTCCTCCAGGCGCTGGTTTCAAAGCAGCGCTGTCAAGACCTGGTCAGTGACCAAGGAGCCTTTCTGGGACAGAGGGGGAGTACAGCAGGCCTTGCAGCGTGGAGTCTGATATGTGGTGATATCAGGTTTGTAGATGACACCAATCTGCAGCTGAATCCTCTGTGTACAAGAAGTTAGTTTCATGTGAACTCCAGAGTCACTAGATCAGAGTTAAGCCTGTTGTTCTTCCGTCCCTCAGTAACATCTGGAAACCAAGCCTTGGGTAGGCTGGGGGTGCTAGCTGTGCCTTGGGAACTGCACAAAAAGCTTTTCAAAGGCAAGGTAACCTTCTGGCCTTGTGCTGCAGCCGTGTGCGTCCTTTATTTGTGCATGGACAGGTGTAGCTGTGTATAACTATTGTTCCTGTTTTTAAACTTGGCCCTGCAAGTGTGTTAAGTGACTACTGGAAGTCAGGCTAGCATGTAGGCAGCTTGAAGAGAAAGGTATGTTAAGTGTGATATCTGTGCCCTGCCAGGGAGCCCTGTGCTGTGATAACACAATGGTGACATGGATGGCAGAGCGAGTGCAGCCTTGGCAAGCTGGCAAGGGCAGCCAGCTGTGCGGTGTGGCTGGCACATGGGGGGGAAGGGGTGACACCCAGGGGAACTGGGCAGGCTGCGGAGGTGGCCTCACCTGACCCCCCCCCCCAAGGTTCAACCAGGCCAAGTGCAAGGTGCTGCTCCTGGATGGGGGCTATCCCCCGTTCCAGGCTGAGTGCTGATGGCCTGAGCAGCCCTGTGGGGAGGGGACTTGTGGGTGGAGAGCAGTGAACCAGCAATGTGCTGGCAGCCCAAAAGGTGGCCGTGTCCTGGGCCACAGAGGGGTAAGGAAGGGGGTTGTCCCCTGTCACGAGGACCTTCCTTGCCCAGCGTTGTGTTCAGCCCTGGGGCCCAGCACAAGAGAGACATGGAGCTGTTGGAGTGAGCTTGGAAGAGGCTGCTGGGATGCTTGGAGGGCAGGAGCACCTCTTGTCTGTATCAGCAAGTGTGGCGATGGCTTTGAACTAAGAGAGGGGAGACTTAGCTCAGGTGTGAGGAGGAAATTCTCAAAGGGCAGTGAGGCTGTGGTGCCCCATCCCTGGAGGTGCCCCAGGCTATGGAAGGGCCCTGGGCCATCTGAGCTGGGGGGCACCCAGCCCACAGCAGGGGTGAGGGTAGGGGGCTGTAAGGGCCCTCCCAACCCCACCATTCTGCACTTGGCCCTTGCAGTGTTGAGATGCACCCAGTGGCATGCCGCAGCTGGTGCTTGTGCTCCGGAGATGTCCTGTGGGGGTTCGGCTCTTCCATTATTATTTTGGCTGTGCTACAGCAGCTGCAAGGCTTTGTGTTGCAGGAGCTGAATTTAGGAGTTGTTGCAGGACTTCTCCATGTGCAAGGAGCCTGCACATCACTTTGTACGCAGGCCTGTTGGTCTGTGGTGCTACAGCCTGTGAGTTTGTAGAGCAGAACCGGAAATGCTGCGTGAGGTGAGAGCTGCACCAGTGACCCACGTGGTGTGAGTATCCACCCAGTCACTTCTTTGCGGTGAGGTACCGTACACAGTTACAAAAGCTAAAGTATCCCTTCTGCCTGGAACTCTAAATTGAAGTAGTACACTGGTGAGAAAGGGTGCTCCTGCTAACTGAGCTTTGCTGTGTGCTCCATAGCTGCTGTGAGCCCTGCCTGCAGTGGGGCCATGTGAGGTGCCGGGGTGGTGCTGCCGTGGGGTGGGTGGTGAGGCAGCTCTGCCAGCTGCCGCGCTGGTTTCCCAGTTCTGGTGGAGAAGATGTGTGCTGGGCTCTGAAACCCGGGCAGTGGTAGCTTGTGGTCTTACATGACACAGGTGTGCTCTTGCGATAGTATTCCTTCCCAGGGTGGCCTTGTTGCATCCTGGGTGTGTACACAACAGGAGTGAAGAGGTTGCCAGCTTATACAGAGGAGAGGCATAGGGTTTTCTTTCTCATGGATATGTTTGGAGTTCTGAGTACTGTAGCACTCAACTGCCTTCTCCGGGAGATCAGAGTCAGTAGCATTTGGAAGTGTGCTGTGCTTCATACAGTTATTACAGGCTCCTAGAAAAATGAGGTATGTTCCTGAAATTTTATTTCTTTACTTTTTAGTTCTTATGTCTGTACTTAAAGTGTGTGTGTGTGTGTGTGTATATACACATACACACAGAGAGAGTTGCTTCATTCTCTGTGGCTGTATGGTGAGGAACAACACGTGCCTGTCAGGTGAGCAGGAAGGCACTGAGCTGGCTGGCCAGCTCGGTGCTGGGCTTACTGGGACTGGAGCAGAGCTCAGGGCACTGCTGTGAGGGGTGCTGTGTTTTTGAGACCACTGCTGTCTGAATGTTGTCACAGTACACACACTGCTGTAGGATGAAGCAGAGTTCTATTGCTTGGGTTGGTACTTGATGTATTTGATGTTCTGGATTTACAACAGGTGCACAGTGGGTGGTGTAAAGTGTGATGATGGGGAATGAGTGCTTTATGGATCTCTTTGCTGGCTCATCCTTCAGGAAGGAAGGAGGGAATCCTCACAGGGCTAAAACTGGCTGCTCTGCGCTGACTTGCATAGCTGACAACTGTGAAGGGCTTCCCTCTTATGTCATGGAGATACTTGGAGGTGCTGTCCACCTTCAGGTGTGGCATAGCACCTGCTCACGTGGCTGTGTGCTCAGTGCCTGTTCCAGTGCAAGTCCATGGGGAGCTGTGAGGCCTGTGTTCAGGTCGGTGCTGTGGGGGGCTCAGCTGCCCCTGCCTCCTGGAGGCCTTCAGCTGGGCTGGGAAGCTGTGCAGGCTGTGCAGTGAAGAGCTGTGCGTGCAACAGGCCAGGGGCTGGGAGTGTTTCCTGAGTGCTGCGTTTGGTTGTTCTCACAGTAGTGCCCTGGTGCTTGTATTTAGCTTTCTAGTCTGAGCTAGCATGAAAACAAACCTACCAGGTTCGGAGTCAGCACGCTTCTCTTTCACAGCCCTGCAGAGCTGCTCAGTGGCTGAGCCTGGGACAACACAAACAAGTTTGATTTTGGGATTTTATTCCATTTGTGCTTGTCACTAAGTGTCTGCTTCCTGAGCAGCCTGCTCGTGTGGGTGGTGGGTAGGTGTGGGCTCTGAGCTGAAGGTTGAGGTAGTTTGGTTCTCGTCATGCAGCCACGCACTGAAACTTGTAAGAGGATTGCTTCAGAGTGAGGCCTGGCTGACATAGGTACTTCAGAAACGCGAGTTTCTGTTTGTGGACTCGAGCTAGTTACTGAAGGCCTTGTGTTCTGTTGTTGAACCACCTCTAGTCTGATGAAACAACAGGGTGAATGAAGTTCTGCAGTAAATACAAGTGCTGTGGTGGAGCAGCTTGGGAGCTGTTGTGGGGCAGGAAGATGGAGGGCTGGCAGTGTGTTATTGGCTTGGAGCTGCCCTAGCTCTGCAGCCTGGGCTAGTGTGATGCATGAGAAATCTGGAGCGTAGTCAAGGCATTAAGTTTTATTCTCAGTGAAGGCAAAGTTAACCTGATAGACCCTGTGACTTAGTGAGAGTTGTGTGAGTGGAGTGTCGGGAAACCCAGGAGAGGTAACTGATGTGTGCACCAAATACACTGCGTTGATTTAAGGAGTGACCGTGTTCTGGGCTGTTAGTGTGGTGGTGGTACCATTCCTGTGGTCTCACCTCACTGATGTATGAAGCTGATGAGCAGTACTCCCACGAAGAACAGGAGCAATAGCCCAAGCGCTACCAGCAGCTTTTATAGCAATAATGTGATTGGTGTTGATTAAATGAAACAACTGTTTCTGTTTTTTGTTTTGTTTGTCTAGGAGTTGAATGATCTGGCACGTGATCCTCCAGCACAGTGTTCAGCAGGGCCTGTTGGTGATGACAGTAAGTATGCTGCTATCAGCGTGCACTTGTGGTCTCTGTTTTCCTTCTAAAACGGGATACCTAGTTCCTCCCTAAGGGGAGCTTGTCTGTGCTCTGGGTTGGAGTACTAGAGACTGTTCCCCATACCGGCCCAACGCTTGGTGCTGTCCTGTGATATGTTCCCTGTGGATCACCTGAGATCTGTGCCCGGTTCATGGGGCAGCTCTGTTCCCTCTCCCGGTGCTCTGGCATTCTCATACCAACCTTTGCAGGCAGCATGCAGGGAGCTTCGGTCCCACCCTGGCCAAACCAGCGAGCAGCCTCCTACAGCTGTCTGAACTTGTTTGGTACCTAAATTATATATAGTGTAGTCACATGGTCCTGTGGAAGTAAAGCAATCTGCTCCTAATGCTGGATGGTGGTACATCAAGGTCACAGTTAACTATATTTTACGCAGGACTTAAAGCAACTGCTGCATTTCCTAAAAAGGTAACGTACAGTCTTTAAAGGTAACAAGGTAAAATGTGAGTGGAAGGAAAACTAATTAGTGAATTGAAGCTTGAGTTGTAAAGTATTTTTAGATTTTAAGTTACAGGAACACTTGAAAAACTGTTTTTAATTGGGTTGTGCTGTTGCACTATAGAGCATGTCAGCGTAAGAACTGAAAAACAAGTTGAGACCTTTAGGCAGGACTTAACTCAATCTGATGCTCCTTCAGGAGTTCTGAGTATGCAAAATCAGAGTGTAGATCTTGCTGTATCGTCAGCTTTGTCACTGGATTTGTATGCATGTGCTTTGCTATGAAATGAAGTGCAGGCAGAGAATCCTTAAATTGCATGGTACTGGTATGCTTAAAACCTGTTCTGCAATCAGCTGGGTCTGCCAGGTGCCCTGGAGGGAATAGTGTAGGGCTGCCTTGTTGGCCCAGGCACCAGCTGCTCTGTTTTCCTGGTACATATGTGACCTGGGCATCTTTTTCTGCCCTTCTTGAAGCTCAAAGAGCTGTGTGAAAGAAGAATGTTATTGTTGGAGACCTTCCTCTGCACTTCTTTTATTTGTGGTAAGATCTCCTGTTACCTTGCTCATGTGTTTTCTCCTAGAAGAGGGCAAGGTGTGTTGTATGATTTAATAGGTTTTCATATGGGTCTTTCTCATTGTAGTTCTGGGTCATGTTCCCCAGGCTGCTGTGATTACCTGTGAATTAGATAAGTTAATTGTTGGCCCCTACTACAGCTGTGGGTGTTGGTTTTTCTTTTCTTGTGAGAGGCCTTTGCTTTTAAACTAGACTGAAGTAGTTTCACAAGTTGCTCAGGCCTTCTTACATAAGATTTCTCACTTCTTCATAAAGTGCTACTTTTTTTTGTAAGAGCATTAAGCATTTGATCCTAGCTTAGATAGTTGAGGTCAGTAAGATGCCTGCAATGACAGGACCCCTTGTAAGTTCACCTCTTGCTTTGTAACATAACACTTGCCCTGGGGAAAATCCAGTTACTTGCAGTATGAATTAAATGCATGAGTATTTGAAGCATAAAATGCCTGAGATAAGACAATGTGTTGATGCCTTTGTAGCAGCTCTGCCATGTCAAAGAGGCTACATAAGAACAGTTCAGCTGTTACTGGGGTGCTCGCTAAGCATCCAGCTGTGCAGCAGCATTTCTGACAAGGGTGCTGCTCAGTGTAGCATCCAAGCTTGTAGGAGTAAGGAATGTTTAAGGGAGGCCTCCATCTGTGCTCCGAGAACTCTTAAGCTTGGGTCTTCTTTTTCTGAGAATGACTCTGAACAGTTTTAGCAGTCGTAATGACAGAAAGACCAGCATGATGGAAAGGTGTTACCAAGGAAGGAAAAGGACTGTTCACCCATCTCTGAGGATCAAGGTTTGCAGGGGAAACTCCACTGAGGAGGCATCTTCAGGAAGAGATCCTTCCCCGGTGGCAGTCAGCCCTTCAGTGAGGTGTAAGAGGAGCCAGGCTCCAGCCCTTCTGGGCACACAGTGAATTGCCTTCACCTGTGCTCCCAGGACAGACTGGATCTTTGCCCCAGGTGCTCAATCAGTGGTTCAGGCTGTGACTCAATATTTCCCATCTCTCTTTAAACTATTTGGAAGTTCTTCAGTGTATAGAAACTTAATTTTGTAAGTCTAAGACCAGGTTAAAAAAGAGCACTTCACTCAAGAATGAAAGACAGATTTTTGTGGGGAGGTTACTGTTTGGCAGCGCCTTCAGGCAGGTGAAGGCTGTATCTAGTTCTGGTTTTAGCAGCACTATCAAACTTCTAGTTATCCTGTAACTTTCCTGCTTTAGCAGTGGTATTTTAGGAACCTTGCAGGTACGTGGAAGGGAATCAGTAAGATGCAGAGCCCATCTGAGGATTTTCTTCCCACAAACTTGCAAGTTTGACTTGTGCCATAATGAACTACTTTGTTGTTTCAGAAGCGTGTCAAAGACAATCAGGATTGTCTGGAGGAGGTGGTAATGTAAGTTGACCAGTGTGGTTGAGGGCTACTTCAAAGCTTTCTGTATTTGGCAGTAATTCTCAGGTCTTCGTGCCACCTTTCTGGTAGATCCCTGAAAATCTTCCACTGTTGAGAGCTCATGCTCTGGACGTATGTAACTGAATAGCAGGGACAGCAGTGGGAAGGTGCCTTTCTTACAGTGCTCCCTGTGCTCTAGGTCTGCCTGGGTTGCCTTGTCAGAATGTTTCTCAGGGTTCAGAGCATGCTGTGCTTTCAAAGTGATGTTTTTTGCCTATTCCAGCTGATGCAAACTGGCCACGTGTGTCAGCAGCTCATCCCTATGTTTCATAAACTCTGGAAGGGGAAAAGCTGCTTCTGCTTTGTTAACCTTAGGGACTGGATACCTTTTCCCTTTGGATAAGGTGGTTTTGTCATCCTCCACTCAGCTCCATCCTCTGTTTGGGAAATATGGTTGGGATGATATTACCAGATTGTAGTATAATTCCAGAGCACTGTGCAGTGGATTAGCTCGCTTCTGAATGTGTACCTGTGCTTAGCTACTGAAAGTCAGCAGTGCTGGGACACCCTGCAAAGGCATTCCTTCTGGTTTCTCTTAGGTTTAAGACTATGACTGGGTGTCACAGTTTACCTTCATAGCATGCAGAGGTGTTCAAATTAACGTCCAGTATTTATTATATGTTCCAGTGCAGCTGTACTCAATCTTAACCAGCATCTACTGATGCATGTGAAAACCTCAGGGATTCTTCAGTGATAAGCTGCACTCCTCACTGGCTTTTTGCCATCCCTTTGTCCTCTTGTTCCAGTCTTCTCCCCATCCATCTACTATCAGTGGACTTGCTCTGAAGCTGTCTGAACCTTTTAAAATGGGTGAATGTTGCATTTGAAAGCATGAGGCATTGTCTTGATTTCCTGACTCTACGCTGAATGTAGTTTTTTCCACGCTAGCTGCTGTCAGCAGCTGTAATACCCTTTGTTACAAAACCTGCTACTTGAACCAGCTGCTTTTGTGCTTGAGTCTTGGCAGGGCTGTTTCTACTCTGCCTTTTTCCATTCTTTCTGAGATCATACTCAATTGTAGTGCCTGTACAGCATGTAATTAAAAACAGCTCATGTTAGAGTAGGGCATACAGTGCTGCTGTGTCACAGCCACCTTTTGGCCTGGGTGGTGGTGGAAGCTGGGGACGCTGGTTGCACATGAAGCGTGCAGCTGCAGATGGCTTCCACTTCTGTGCCTTAAAGACTTGTATGACTGGAGTCAGCTTGTGTTCAGCTCCCTGGTTCTAAAGGCATCGTGCAGCCAACATCCAGGCAGAAGAAACTTCCCACAGTACCTGACAAATAATTTGTTATGCTGGTGTGCTATGAACAGGCTAGCTTTGGGTTGTTTAGAGAAAGCAAGAACCCTGAAGCAGGTTAACAGCACTGATTATTTTCCTTATATTCTGCAGCATAAAGGCGTTCTTCACAAGCCTTCTGTCTTACCAGATTAAGATGTTCTCTTGTACAGATGCATATGAGTGAGATTTAATTTTTTTCCATTTAACCCCAAGTGTACTGGCACACTGGTCTCAAGTGTTTAGCAGACTTGTTTTACATTCTTCTACAACTTGCATTACTTTCTGTTGCTTTAATGAAATTTTCAGGCTTCTGTCAGGCTGAAGTCAAATGTTCAGTCAGGACGCTGCTGACTGTAGGTGAACTCCTTACACGCGGGATACACAAGGCTTAGGTTTACCCTCTGCTTGGTTAAGGAGCCACACAGGAGAGATCCTGCTGAGGAACTTACTCCGTGCCTTTGCTGTAACTCTCTCTGAAAGGGCAGTACAGCTGTTGGAAACTAGGCTTTGTCTCAGGTAATGGTAGATTTTCATTAGAAACCACAGAACGGAATGCTCAGATTTGTTGGGTCTGAAACAATGAATAAACTGTCTGGATTCTTGTTGAGGTGGGATTTCTTTCAGGGTGCAACGCAGGTATGCTACCACAACCACTTCTGAAAGTGTGGACCAAGTGTACATGAAATAGAGTGCATCGCCCTGTCTCTGTTCAGCTTTTTGCCTTGTGTCCTTGCAGTTTTTCAGAAGGTTTTGTTTTCAAAATAGACTTCTCTGTACTGCTTTCTCTTGAAGTTAAGTAGTTCATTACTTGAGCTTCTCCAAACCAAAGTTAATCTCTCTCTTTTTCAGTGTTCCATTGGCAAGCTACAATAATGGGACCAGTAAGTATGAGAGAATTGATGTTCATAGTTTCTATGACCAGTCTTCTTGTAAAAACTCAAACTGCAACGATTCCTTTTCATTAACAGAATGACAGTCCCTATCAAGGTGGAGTATTTTTCTTGACAATTCACTTCCCAACAGATTATCCCTTCAAACCACCTAAGGTGAGTGCCTTGTGCCATAGATCTATTCATTACCATGTGGTGTAATGTACATTTGTGAGCCTACACTGAAATTTTCCTTCTTCTGCAGGTTGCATTTACAACAAGAATCTATCATCCAAATATTAACAGTAATGGCAGCATTTGTCTTGATATTCTACGATCACAGTGGTCCCCAGCACTAACTATTTCAAAAGGTACCTCCAATGCTCACTTAATTTTACTCTGCTGTAATTAATTACTGATCTAGGTTTAGAATGTTTAAAAAAAAAAAAGCTGCATTCTTACTACTAACTGCTTCTGTGATCACAGCTTCAGTCTTGTGGCTCCATGTGTAGCTTGTAACCTGTTCTTCACAAGCACTGGATCATCCAATTTCTTTGACCATAGGGAGACTGTTTGGTTTTGCTAATAGATCCAGTAAATCTTACTGAATTAAGTACTTAGTCTTGGCAGTTCTGCATAGGGAGTTGTACTTCAGGACAAACATTTGAACTTAAAAACATGTAGTCCATGACAAAAGAAGACTCCAGTGTTGAAACTGTACACAAAGTAAAATGTAGGAAAATGGCAGTGGGCTTTTAAAGAAGGCTAACAAAAACGTGCAGTTCTTCTCTCCCACCACGTGTGATGTCCTCAGACACTTTTTGGTTCAAGCAGATGACTTGTTACCTCTCTTATCTTAATGTTTCCCTTTTACTGAGCTCACAAAAATTCCTGTGCCATCTGTCCAGCTGAAGACGTATTTGTAAAAAGAGAATGAAAGGGCAAAACAGTGTCTTGACAGAAGTCAATCTGCTGTTGCACAAAGCTGAAGGTCTTTACTGCAACTTGAAAAGAGGAGAAATAGTGCCAGTAAAGAGCAAATGACTGTCTGCTTCCTGTAGCTTTCTTTGTGAATGCTTTCAGTAGAGTACTAGGTACTGTTGGAAGTACTAAGGTAGAATTAACATATACAACAATTTTATCAAAACATAATTGGTTAGAATTCTACAGCTGCAGAGTTTGTAATGTGGCATGATATGTTATTTTTGCTTGTCTTAGGGATTCTGAAGTTAGCATATATGCAATGGGATGATAAATAGCATGTTTGAAAATACTGGAAGATATTCTGAAATTGTGACAGAAATGGGTGAGAATTTAAGAGGCTAGGTGAGAGCATCAGCAGACGTGCTATTAATGGCTGTCAGAGAGCTTTAATCGCAAAATACTTCATACCTTGACTTAATTTAATGAACCAAATCCAGCTGCAGTATGCTTTTCCAGCTCCTTTCTTCTCTGCCTTGAACTCCTTTTTCTGATCCTCTTCAAACTGCATCCTCGTAGCTTAGCTGGAGTAAGCCATGGAATCAGCGTGGCCATTCTGTCACCGCCTCCCCTCTGAAAGCATGCTTCCTGAGATTAGGTGCATGTATATTACTGACCAGTTGTCTCTCATTGTGCATTCCTGTGAACTCTCTGCAAACTCTCCTGTGCGTAGCAGATCTAACCAGTGAGAAGTCTTACCAGGGTTCTCTTGGTATTAATTCATGATGGAGTTAAAGGCAGCAAAAGAAATGCTGATGGGTGGCTTCTGTCAGAAATAAGAGATGCTTTCTGTCAGAAAGCAGACCAAATTACCATTGGACAAGAGTCAGAAGAATCATTCTTGTCTTGATCAAGTACAAATACATTTTACAGAGACAGCATCAGTCTTCTAGGGTGGAAATGTTCTGAGTAAGGCTGCAGCTGTGTTGTTACAGACTTCAGGGCTATTTCAGCTCCCTAGTGACTTCTTGGTTAGCCTTTCTGAAGAGTAAATGTGTTGCTAACAGGGAAAGCTGCTGGGTTAGGTAATTCCTGTGAATAACAGGACTTCAGCTTTATGCTGAATAACTAATGCCTTACATCTATTCAAAAGCAGCACTGTGGGTGTGGGGAAAGGTGTGCTTCTACTGATACTGAAATTGGGAAAGACTAGAAACAGTTCTTCCATTTACCAGCTTATCATTTGCAGCTTCTTTCTGAGACATCTGGAGGATGACATTACCAGCAGCTCACATAGACGAGATGTTATGTTGCAGTTACCATGTAATAGCCCATTTTTCTGGAACGTGCTGCTTTTCACTCTCCCCTGAAAGGGGAAAGTTAAAGTGGTGTGCAGTGACTTACAGCTTATAGCATTCATTTCTGGTGGAAATACTGGGGGAAAATCATGTCAGTGTTAATTAACTAGGGTAATGTAAGCAGTAAAGGTAGGGATCGTGGCTGCTCCTGCTGTGGAGGATGGCAGGCTGCTCCAAAGGGCAGTCCAGTGTATCTGGTTTGGGAACCTGCCTCTGCCCTCTTTGCAGGGTGAGATTGCTAATGCCTAAGCTTGGGGCTGTAAGAACCTTTATTTCAGACTGCTAAATAAACAAGGAAGTTTTTTTTCTGCTGCTGTAAGTAATTTGAGGTGATTATGGTTATGGTAGTAGAGGTGGCTAGCATCTTGGGTTTGCATTCTTTCTTAATGTTCTCCCCATTCTTCAAAATCCATTTTGAAGAAGTTGGTAAACAACACAGAACTTCTGAAATAGTAGTATGAATAACTCTGTTAGTAATTCTGAAGTAGATATTCATTCGAGTACATATTGTAGAACAAATAATCTCTAAATCTAATTGTAAACACACCCTGGTGGTTACCTTGATTCCAAAGCTTAAGCAGAATGCATAAACTTAAGTTAAAAATGTTATCATTGCCTTAATAAATAAGAATCTGTAACAGGAGAATAAAGTGTCCTCACCTGCTTTTAATTGTTCTCAGCCATATTTGGGGAAAACCCTAATTTCTCTTGAGCTTGGCAAGTAGTGTGCAAGTTGAGTGTTAAAATGAAGTATTTCTTCAGTAAAGGTGAGGCAGCTTGCTCTGTTCCTTTGCATTTCTCTGTGCTGGCTGCTCAAGGAGCCATGGTGTTTATATTTGGTGCATTGGAAGACCCTGCCTAGTGAGCAACTTCAATCTCATTCACTTCAAGAATTCAACTTAAATCATATGATCATAGAAAGGTTTGGGCTGGAAGGGACCATAGAGATCATCTAGTTCCAACCCTCCTGCCATAGGCAGGGATACCTCTAGACCAGGTTGCTCACAGCCCCATGCAGCCTGGCCTTGAATGCTTCCAGGGAGGGGGCATCCACAGCCTCTGGGCAACCTGTTCCAGTGTCTCACCACCCTCACAGTAAAGATTTCTTCCTAATATCTAGTATAAATCTACCCTCTTCCCATTTAAGGCCATTTCTCATCATCCTGTCGCTACATGCCCTTATAAAAGTCCCTCCCCAGCTTCCATGTAGGCCCCTTTGGGTACTGGAAGGCTGCTATAACATCCCCCTGGAGTTTCCTCTTCTCCAGGCTGAAGAGCCCCATCTCTCTCACCCTGACCTCATAGGGGAGGTGCTCCAGTCCTGTGCTTGTTTCATGGCCTTCCTCTGGACCTGCTCCAACAACTCCATGTCCTTCTTGTGTTGGGGGCTCCAGAGCTGGATGCAGTACTCCAGGTGGTGTCTCAGAAGAGCAGGGTAGAGGGGCAGAATCACCTCCCTCGCCCTGCTGGTCACAACTCTTTTGATGCAGCCTTCTGGCCCGCAGGTGCACATTGCCAGCTCATGTTGAGTCTTTCATCACATGATACTCCCAAATCCTTCTCCTCAGGGCTGCTCTCAAGCCATTCTCTGCCCAACCTGCATCTGTGCTTGGGGTTGCCCTGACCTAGGTGCAGGACTTTGCACTTGTCTTTGTTGAACTTCATGAGATTGGCATGGGCCACCTCTCAAGCCTGTCCAGTTCCTTCTGGGTGGCATCCCTTTGCTCTAGTGTGTCAGCTGCACCACTCAGCTTGGTGTTGTCTGCAGACTTGCTGTTCTTGTTGCCTACAAAGATGTCAGCAACACCAGCCCCAGCACCAATCCAGGAGGAATGCCTCTCATTACTCATCTCCACTTGGACATTAAACTGTTGGCCACAATTCTGTCCAAGTGTGACCACTGAGCCAATTCCTTATCCAGTCAGTGGTCCAACCATCAAATCCATTTTCTTTCAATTTGTTGACCAAAATGTCATGTGGGATGGTGTCAAACACTTTGCACAAGTCCAGGTAGATGATGTCAGTTGCTCTTCCTTTATTCTCTGATGTGGTAACTCCATCATAAAAGGCCACCAAGTTTGTCAGGCATGACTTGCCCTTGGTGAGGTCATGTTGGTTACCACCAATCACCTCATCTTTTATTTTCCATGTCTCTCAGTAGGTCCTTCAAGGGGATCTGCTCTGTGATCTTGCCAAGCACAGAGGTGAGAACGACTGGCCTGTAGTTCCCTGGATCTTCTTTTTTTCCTTTCTTGAAAATGGGGGCTTTGTTTTCCTCTTTTTCCAGCAAGTGGGATCTTCACCAGGCTGCTGTGACCTTTCAAATATGATGGGCAGCGACTGGGCAACTTCATCTGCCAATGACCTCAGAACCCAGGGGTGGATCTCGTTGGGTCCCGTGGACTTGTGCACCTTCAGGTTCTTTAGTTGGTCTTGAACCTGATCTTCACTTACAGCAGGCAGATCTTCCTTCTTCAAGTTCTTACCTTTGCTTTCTGCAACTTGAGTGGTGTGGCTAGAGCCATTTGCTGGTGAAGACTAAGGCAGAGAAGTCATGGAGCACCTCAGCCTTCTCTGTATCCCTCGTGAGCAGGTGTCCAGTTTCCTTCTGGAGAGGGTCCACATCTGACCAGAGGCTCCCTCTCAACATTGAGAAGTTCCCTGTTATTGATTGAGTTCCTGAGCCACCAGCACAGGTTGGCAAGAAGCTGTGGAGTCTCCATCCTTGGAGATGGCCATAAGTCATCTGAATGTGGTCGTGGGCAGCTAGTTGGCTCTGAGTGAAACTTCGGAACTTTCAGGCCCCGTATGCTTCTGAACATGAGCCAAACAGCTGTCTGAAACTCAAATGTAGTGATTGTACAGGGAAATACTACTTCCAGGAGTCAGTTTGCTTACTGTTGTGAGATTTTTTTTTGATTCTGTATTAATGAGAGGGTAGAACATCAGCGGATTTCATGTTTACTTGTTCTGACATACAGAAAATGAAGTGACTTGTTCAAAGTCAGTTTACCAAATTGCAAAATAGCTATAATGATACTAAAGTTAAAAAAGGAAAATCAAGAACATAAAGCTAAATCTGCTTGGTATCACTTACAAAGCTGGTTGTTAAAAACTTTAGAACATTAGAAGCACTTTGAGCAGTCAAGTACTCTGCGTTCAGTATCTCCCCAAATACTCTTCTGAGCCTCTTCATATTATGGCATGCTGGATGACTATGCCTGTGCTGTACACAGAGACGGTTGTTCAACTTCTGCCTTGGTATTCACAGTAGTCCTGATACACTGTCAGCTCCATGTGCAGAGCTAGAAGTTGCTAAGAGAAGCTTTGTAAAACCATCGCAAAGTGCTCTGGATGTCATCAGAGGAAAGCCTGCAAGTCCTCACTGTGGAAATCCTTGAGGTGTGCACCTCAGCAGCGGCAGCAAGCTGCCAACAGCCCCAGGTAGCAGCAGTCCTAGATGTGGAGGGTTTTAGCTGTCAGGCTGATGGTTAGGAAGGGAGGAACCTTAGCTGTTCTGAGGAGTAGAATAGCTGGATAAGGCCCTGGAATGGAGTTAAGAGTTCCTGAGCAGTGATGTGTCCAGAGCTCAAATGTATGCTATCTAAGATTTTGTAGTCCCCAGAGTATCATGCTAAACTAAACACGAGCTTCATTACTTTGGTATTCAAAAACATGCATCTGTGTACAAGCAAGATCAAAAAGTGAAATGCTGTCAGATCCAGTAGCCTGTTCTCTAGAAAGATAACTAATTCCTTTCTACAGGAAGAACTTAGTGGCATAGTGTTTGTAATCCACCTGAGGCAGAGCAGGGAAAGGTGGGCTCGTGATATAGGCATGGTGTACAACAGCTGGCACTGCCTTTTTTTTTTAATCTTGCTGCTCTGTGTCAGAACACAAGTGTTTTGATTATATAGTGATCTTGAGATTGCTGTGTGACTTGAGCCAGGGCTGGTGAGTTCATATCCTGCTATCCTGACAGTCTGACATCAAAAGGAACTCTCATTGCTTTCCCAGTACTGTAACAGGAACTTTCTTGGTACAGTCTTTGCTTGCTCCTTAGAAATGGATCTTCTTTTGGTGGAGAAGACTGGCTTGGTCTGATGAGGCCTTTTGCCCCTTATAGGAATTGACTATACTGGAATAACTTTAAGAGACAGCTGCTCTGTTCTCCTCATTCCACTGATGTACTTAAGTGCTCTTTGCCCTTAACATAAAACTTAAGATTAGTAGGGGTCTTGTGGAGGTAGAACATCATTGGAAGCCTTAGCTGTTTCTGACCTGAGCTCCTTGGTACCCAGGGAAGCATTTTACTTCTAGATTGGTTGTAGATTGACTGGTCTCTTTAGAGAGTGGTAATAGTGCCAAGAAGCAGTTGAGCCAGTTAAGAAGCTTCTTTCAAGTAGCTCATTAGCTTGGAATTGGTGCTTACTTTTTAATTTCTTCTCTGTGGTTAATCCAGAAATTCTATAGCTCCTCAGTTGCTTCTCATCCTGAGTTGACGCACAGATGAATGACTACTGAGCTACATTTTGTTTGGAATTCTGGTTAGATTCTAACTGGAAGTAACGGATACGAGGCCCATTCTGGCTTTTGTAACAAATACAGTGTTTTGACTCCTGAATTTGGAAGATGATTTCTGTACTGAGAAAGTGGAGATGATCGTTCGTTCTTCCTAGTAATTTTGTTGAGGTCTGTGCCTTACAGGTCATGATTCAGGCTTCTACATATATGGCATCTTTGTTTCTTAATTAGCTGAGATCACAGTCTCGGTATGGTGTGATAGGGCAGAGCTGGTGTTGGCCTTTTGTAGTGCTGATATCTAGAGAAACTAGAAGTGTAGCTTTAGTGCTCCTAATGAGGCTTCAGTAGAGGCTTTCAGTGGTAACCTGTCCTCCAGCACACAAGGACCGGACTTGGTCCAATTGCACGGCTGTGCAAAGCTGTCACACACTAGGCTGATATGCAGCTTCTTCTGGCTCTTGAAACTACTCACAGCTGCATGCCCCAGATATGCAAAGGTGTCAGAACTGCATGATGCACTTGATTACAAAATCATCCCTGCCATCAGCAGAACTTGACAGCCATGGGTACTGTTGACTTCCTTTTCCTGCTGGAACTCTAGGAAAGACTTCTGGATGTGGAGCTTACTCTCCCCATTGAGCTGGGGGCCTGTGGTGTTTATAAAGGTGTCTGTTAACCACTGTATTCTAGGAGCTTGATGTGCCTCTTAGAGTTGTGTGAGCCAATAGCACGTTCCAGTAGGCAGGTGGTGGGTTTAATTGTTTTCCATATTGCTCATTTGGCTAGCGCTGGAAGGATCTGTGAAGAGCCTGCTTCGTGAGTCCTGTCCTAATGACTGAGCTGTTCGTGGCAGAAGAAATGCTGCCATGGAGCTTGCATACTGAACTTGCATCTATCTGCAACTCCCATCCAGGGTTTGGCACAATGAGGAGGATAAAAGTGCCCAATGGCAGACTCCACTGTCAGTGATGCAAGAGCGCAGCACAAAAACCATACTGAGAAGATGAGGTGAATCTTGCAACTACAACATGTTTTTAAGTTTGTTGGCAAGCTGTAAATGGCATGATTCTCTGCACATAGGAGCTACTTTGAGAGAGACTACCCTTGAATTTTGGAGCATTGTGTACTGTAAAGGGAAGTTTTGCAGTGTAGACTTAGATCAGGGTTGAGCACTGTTACATTGGTAGACCTCAGCTGGCCTCAGACAGCTCATTGCTGGAGCATCCTTAACCAGTATCAAGTGTTAAGTGATCAGGCTGCTTGAGAGTGCCTTATCAACGCTCCACGGGGAGCTAAGCCCATTGCTTCTTTAGAAACACTTTGTTAACGGTCTTTCTCCTTGATTAGTTCTGATCTCCTGATTCTTTATTTAAAGGTTGTGAAGAACTTGCTCTGTGCTAGTTCATAGAAGGGAGGAGTCCTCTAAGTATAAGCTGTTCTCATTGTTTGAGGGACATAGATGGAGTTCACAGTTGAAGTATTGGAGTTAAACGGGCTGCGCAGTCAGGGAAATAAAACAAAGCTGGAGGAAAACCAATTTTTGAATGAAAGGAGGCTTTAAGGGACTGTTTTAATTTGCTTAATGTTTTGCTACAGGCTGGGCTGCTTTGGCAATTAGGAGTGAATACATGAGAAATAACTCTGTACTTGAACCCTTCGAGTCAGTGCAAAGTTAAATTTTATCTATTCTGCTATTACTGACAAATGCAAACCTAGATTGTGAAGCGTGTGCTCTCCTACACTATTAATTTATCTCTTAGTGAAAGGCTTGAGAAATGCAATCAAACTGATGCTCCACGAGCACTGCAGCAGCCTTGCCTGTTGTCAAGCAGGATGAACAGATCATGGCATAAAACGCTGTCATTTGTATATCTTGAGTAGTTCAACCTACCCCACAGTAGTTTATTTGTTGTAGGAAGTACCACTCAGACTCTAATAAATGGACTCAATCTCTTGGTTTCAAGCTGCACCACCACATTCAGCCTAACTCTGTGCTCACAAGACTTGCTTTTGTGAACTTTTATACTGTTGTACACTATACTGTGTTCTGCTAATATTGTCATTTGACAATAAACATCAAGGCTTTATTATTGGAATGAATTTCTCAGTACTCAGTTGCCCTGCAGAAGGTGGTCTGCTCATTCTCTTTTCCACAGCTCTGGCTTATTTAATTACTCTACTGCATCAAAGAGTTCATACAAGTAACTGACACTCCTAAAGATCTACGGATTATTTGTTCTTTCCTCTTGCACTTGGGTTCTTAAATTTTATGCCCAGGTATGTTTCTTTCTTTCCAGGGGCTTTAATGGTAGTCTAGAGGCTGAGTGTGTTGGCTGGTCTAAAATATGTGTGTGTGTGCTGAGTTCTGATGGAAAACCTCAACAGAAAAATTTCCGAATTTATTTTGGATGAAGAGCTGGCTTCAGCAGGTTATCAAAATTAAACCGCTTTAAATGAATTCCAGTTAAAAATGCTTTGCTTGCTGAAGCTGTACAGATAAAACTGAAAGATCTGAAGTTTTAAGTCAGAGCAAGCGTTGTGGAAAATAGTTCTGATTAATTAAGACTTCTTAAAAAAAAGAAAAAGCAACTGATTGAATGTGTCAGTGCAGCTTGAAACTGCATGATCAAGTCCATTTTCTAAAACTTTGGAGTGATACTTATATAAGACAAGTGATCTACTGCAAAACAAAATCTAAAAATTGTTTTTGAAGTTACTAGAATACTCGTCGCTGAAAGCACGCAGCTAGTGATGGAGCTCTAATAAAGCACAGCCCCTTTCAGTAAGGAGTGTATGACGGTGTTTTCTGTAACGACCAGCGAGCGGGTTGTGCTAAGGGCAGTGTCACCTGGGGGGTTACTGTAGCCCTGGGGACACGGAGCAGCGCCCTGGCCTTCCTGCTGCCTGTGCTGGCTGCCAGCCACGCGGAGCCTCTGTGGGCTGCTGCTGGGGAAGGCTGCTGGGAGGTGTGCGAGGAGCTCCTGCCCGGTGCTGCAGGGTGCACGGTCAGTTTCTTCCTCCTGTTGAGGGGGCAGATGTTAGCTTTTCTTACTCATCCTACCACCTGAGGAAACCTCGGTGTCTGTTGGTGGAGTCTGGCAAACACAGAGACATAGGCCCTAGGAAAAGAGCTACAGAAACTGCCAAGTTCAGGCTACACTGGCTGGCTGCAGGTATGTCTAAGGTGGTAGGGAGAACAAAGCTGAAACTGGTGGAAAGAGCTACAGGTGATGAACTGCTGTGTCTTTTACAGCCTTGTCTGCCTTTCAGCCTTGGTAAGGGACAGTGGCTCAGGTCTAGTGGTTCCTCTGTGTCTCTAGCGCACAACTAAAATCATTAAGCTTGAAGCTGTATTCAGACAGGTGGTTGAATCCATGGTCCAAAGGGTAATTGATTGTGCAGAATGCTCTCTCTTTTTTTAATTACAAGTGGACAGTAGAAAATCATGAGTACAGAGTGAAATTGGCAGTAGTGGATTTAAAACTGAAATCCCAGTTGTTCCTTAAACAACCAGTTTGTGGAACTTAACTGGTGCAAGAGATGGCTGGCACTGAAGTTCTTGAGACCAGAAAAGAATGTAAAATAAGAAGCTATTTGTAGATGCGCTTCTGATGGTAAGCATTTGTGCTGTTTTAAGATGCCATCTTATGAAGTGTAAAAAGATGTTCTCCTTTCTAAAGGTTACTTGCAGTAGGGACTTCACTGGGATGCGTAGCCCAGACGTTACGGGGACACTGATGGGTTGGTTGATTTCCATATTACTAAGTTCTTAAATATGAGACTGATAGTAGTGAGGCAGAGCTGTTATTGCAGAGCTGCCAGTCACAACCAATGATCCTGGAGGTCTCAGTTCTTAGTACCACGTGTGATGAAGAAAGAACTTTGGATGGAGATGGGCTGCTATTCTGAGGTAATGGTGCTGTTCTGACCCAAAGTGGAAGAGGAGGAAGAGATTGTTCTTTATTTGAGAGCAGGAAGTATGTTCACTTAAATCAGGAGCAGAGCTTACTAGTAAACTTGTTCTGGAAGCTTTTGACTTGAAATTCTTACAGTGCCCCTGACAAATCTACAGAAACATGCAGGAGAACTGAACTGGGTTCTTGTGCTCATCGCTCACTAGCTCGTGAAGCTTTCACTTCTGTCCTACTTAGAATCTTCTGTAGTTTGCACAAATGTTAGACCTGTTCTCCTCCTTCTCTCTAGCTGCACCTTGCCATTCTTTATTTTGTGATCTTTCTTATAAGCTCACTTTTTTTTTTTAAAGTGAATTCTGGAAAGCATGCTGTTCGCTCTTCCTCTTTGCAACTGATGCCTTCAGCGCACTAGTTCTGCCTCCTTTGCTCC
Source organism: Numida meleagris (assembly GCF_002078875.1). Taxonomy (NCBI): domain Eukaryota; kingdom Metazoa; phylum Chordata; class Aves; order Galliformes; family Numididae; genus Numida; species Numida meleagris. The sequence continues at coordinate 328,534 of NC_034420.1, forward strand.
AGGTCAGAGTAGCAATTGATGGAAGTTCTGACAGATTGGTGTTCAGTACCTTCAAACTTGTAGCTGCTGTCATCTCCAGCGTGCTTGGAAGAGGCCTTGTGACAGCTCTTAGCCCTACTGATGAAGGGACACGTGGAGTGGCACTGTTTGTATTGCATTCAGCCAGTTATAATCAAAGGAATGTTTGGCATTCCTTAGAGGGCAAGAAGCCCTTGACACGGTTCGTGTAGTATTGTCCTGATGTGCTTTGCTTATAACTTACTGCCTTTTCATCTCTTCTGCTTTGTTGTGAATGTAGGAATGTACACATCTGTCTGTAGTCCTCTGGCTCCTTATATGGATGAAGGTTGATGCTACGCTAGGCAGCATCATGCGAGTGGGACGTGGCTTTGGGATATATACAGTACCTATTTATACTGATGCTTCAGTCTTCAGAGCTTTGTGTCTGGTGTGAATGCAGAAGCTGAATCTCAAGTGTAATAGCAGGTATACTTCTGAGAAGGCTTTTGGGTGCTGTTTCAAACAGTACACTTCTCTCTTAGGATTTAAAGGTTCTAATTGGCTATTCCTGTCCAGAAGGTTCCCAGGTGTAGTGGTGAGATTGGAAAAACTTGTAGTTCTGCACAGTTGATTAGTTAAGAATTTTTGTTCAGAAATATGGCTTGGCTGGAGCACATGGGATCACTGCACATCATTTTAAGAAATGCTGCTAATACTAATGCCTGGGGGAAGCAAGTTGGCTGCCTGACTTCTGCAGGTGCCTTCAGCTGTGTTTAAACTAATGCAATGTTTTTTTTCTCTCTCCTTAGTACTTTTGTCCATCTGTTCTCTGTTGTGTGATCCCAATCCAGATGATCCTTTAGTGCCTGAGATTGCACGGATCTACAAAACAGATAGAGAAAAGTGAGTATGGAAGCCAAAAGTGTAACGTAAACAGAGTTAATGCTTAAATAGTAAAACGGAACTGAAAAAATAATGCTTCTCCAAGAAGTGTGAACTTTGATTTTTCCTTTCTAACATTGTAAATGTGGTGCGTTCAGGTTTTCAGGGGTCGTATAATACAGCTATTTTGACAGCTTTTCATTGCTGTAGGAAATAGACATTTTCTGGGAGAAGTAAAGTAAGAGACGTTGTTCTTCTCTGGGTTTGTTACTGCATTTTCATTCTACGCAATAGTTTTTCATTAGTGTTGTAGCTGTTAATTACAGGTTTGCTTAATGAAAATGTAAAGTGAACAGTGCAAATCTATTTCATAGGATGCTAAGTTAAGGCTCCTAGAATCTGATCAGTTTTACTGCATGCTTTAATCCTATGTAGCCAGCAGAGGGAGAACAAGTTACTTCAGTGGGAGAATGTTTCCATGCTAGCTGTTGGTGATGGAGTCATGCAAACAAGGAAATAACAAAACACTATTTCATCTTCATTTGACAATCCAAGAAAAGAACAAGTGGTGTAGAGAGAGGGTGGGAGGACACAAGCTTCTTCTGAAGCGAACTGCAAAACTGAAGAGAACTCCACTCATGAGAAGGTTTTAAAGCAACAGTTTGAACATAGAAGCATAGAATGGTTTGGGTTGGAAGGGACCTTAAAGCTCATCCAGTTCCCATCCCCTGCTGTGGGCTGGTTGCCCCCCACCATCTCAGGCTGCCAAGGGTCCTGTCCATGGCCTTGGGCACCTCCAGGGATGGGGCACCCACAGCTTTCCCAGGCAGCCCATGCCAAGGCCTCACCACTTGCTGAATAAAGAATTTCCTCCTCACATGTGACCTTCGTCTTCCCTCTTGTAGTTTAAAACTGTTCATCCCTTATCCTATCACTGTCAGGTAAGAAGTCATCTCCTTCTTATTTATAAGCTCCCTTCAAGTACTGGAAGGTCACAGTGAGGTCTCCCTAGAGCCTTTTCTTCTCTATGCTGAGCAAGCCTGGCTTCTTCAGACTTTATTTGTGAGGAGGGTGCTGCAGCATTCTCAATGTCTTCTGGCCTCCTCTGGACCTGCTCCCACAGCTCCATGTCTGTCCTGTGCTGGAAGCCCAGTGCCTGGATGCAGCATTCCGTGTTGGGCTTCACGAGGGCAGAGCAGAGTGGGACAGTCCCCTTCCTCACCATCCTGGCTGCCCCTCTGTTGGTGCAGCCCAGGGTACTGTTGGCCTTTGAGCTGTGAGCGCACGCTGCTGGCTCGTGTCAGCTTTTTGTCCACCAGAACCCCTTAGTCTTTCTCTGCAGGGCTGCTCTCAGTGAGGTCTTCTACCAGTCTGTATACATATCAGGGATTGCCCTGACCCAGGTGAAGCACCTTGCACTTGGCCTTGTTGAATCTTGTTTGATTCAGGTGTACCCACTTCTCAAACCTGTCCAGGTCCCTCTGCATGGCATCTTTTCCTTCTGTCATATCAACTGCACTGCCCATCTTGGTGTCATCAGCAAACTTGCTGAGGGTGTACTTGATTCCACTGTCTGTGTCATTCATAAAGACATTGAAGAGCACCAAGGTGGGCCCCTTGGGTCACCACTTGTGACCAGCCTCCACCTGGTCATAGAGCTGTTGACTGCAACCCTCTGGCTGTGACGAACCAATTCCTCATCCACTGATTAGCCCACCCTTCAAATCAATTTCTCTTCAATTTAGTCTCACACCACATCATCACGTCTATGGCACAGGCCTTGCAGAAGTTTAGGTGGATGACAGCAGTTCACCTTCCTTTCTTCCCCAGTGCCATTGCTGTATCGTAGCAGGCTGCCAGATGGATCAGACGCAGTCTGCCCTTAGTGAAGCCATGCTGGCTTTCTCTGATCACCTCCTCATCTCTCATGTGCTTTCCAGGAGGATCTGCTCCATCTTTGCAGGCACAGATGTTAGGCTCATCAGCCTGCAGTTACCTAGGACTTCCTTTCTCCCTTTCATAAAAATGGCAGTGATGTTTCTGTTTTTCCAGTCACTGGGGACCTCACCTGACAGCCATGACTTGTCAAATATGATGGAGAGCAGCTTGGCAACCACATCAGCTGGTTCTCTCAGGACCCTGGGGTGCACGTTGTCTGGCCCCATAGACTTGTACACTTTCAGCCTTGTGAGGTGCTCTCAGACTTGCTCTGCTCTTAACAGTGGGAGGGGGAGGGATTTTTCTCCTCCAGTCCCTGCCTAGAAGCTCAGGGATGTGAGAGATGTGGGAAGTGTGACTGCCAGTGAAGACCAAGGCAGAGAACTCACTGAGCAGCACGGCCTTCTCTGTAGCCATAGTTGCCATTTGATCATGTGAGTTTTTTGGTTTTTTTTTACCCCCTGTTCCCATCCAGGTCTGATCACTAGTGTTAATTTCTGAAGTGACAGAGTTATCTGATGAGAGCAAGGAAGGAAGGGAAAATGATTCTCAAACTCGCGTCTTTGAGGAATAGGGAACTCTGTGCATCTTGTTTGCAATCAGAGCTGCGAGATTTGCAGTGTGTGTTTCAAGCCTCAGCTAAGTGTCTGACTGCGCTTTCCTATTTACTGTGTGTAGGACTTTTTTCCCCTTCCTCCAGAATCAGAAACTTCTGTGCTTGGACATAACTGGACTTGGTTTTGAGTGGTCTCGAAACAAGTGACGGTTGCTTTCCTGTGGTTTCTCCATTTTCTTAAGCTACAGAACTTTGTCTACAGACTAAATTGCAGCACAAAAACTTGGTTGATGTAAATAACTAGAAAACTTCCTGTCTTGTGGTGCTTTTTTGCAAACTGTAGAACAAGAACAACTTGAATTCTGCAGTCAGAAACACAGCTTTGATCAGTACTGTAAATCACAACAACTGCTTTGCTTTATGTAGTTATCCTGAGCTTCCTCTAGATGTGATCCTGGCTGTAAAGGAGAGTGGAAGCTGCAGGTGCTGGGAGAAAGGAGCGTATTTATTGTGCCTTCAGAATAAAAACTTGAGTGGATGAGTCCTTGTGTCCTGATGGCCATGAACACGTAGCTAAATGCAGTGTGTAGCGCGGGGCGAGCCTGGTTGGGGTTGGCACCTTCGTGTGTACGGGGCTTAACTTTCTAGGGGAGGAAGAATGGGGTGGGAGGGAGACACTCATGTCTAGTTTTCCAGAATGCCCAAATGAAAAACCTGCAGTAGTAGTTTCCCAGGGATACAGCAGCTGAGGGCAGGGAGAGGGGCAGGTGAAACCTTCCTGAAAATACTTTCTTCTCACACCTGCTCCGCTTCTGTTCTGTGGCTTGGGTTGCAAAGGCAGCGTTTGCTCATAAAGCCGGCACGTTCAGTTCTCCGCCAAGCGCAGTGGGGTTGTGTTTGTGTCCCTGTTGGCATAATGCTTCGATTTGCTCCTTCCAATTGTACAAAACAACGATCCTGCTGGTTTGGGCCCACGTTCATGCCGCGTTACAGACTGAACTGCGGGAGCTGGAACGCTGTTGGATGTTATGTTAAGTAAATCCTCTTTTTATACATACAGGTACAACAGAATAGCTCGGGAATGGACTCAGAAGTATGCGATGTAATTAAAGAAATTATTGGATAACCTCTACAAATAAAGATAGGGGAACTCTGAAAGAGAAAGTCCTTTTGATTTCCATTTGACTGCTTTCTATGAGCCCACGCCTCATCTTCCCCTGTGCACATGTTTACCTGATACAGCAGTGCTGCGTGTTGTACATACTTGGAACAACAAAATAGAAATACTGTATTTCCCCGTACCAACATTGACTCCTAGCAGAGAAGTGTGTGTGTGAAAAGCTGGTTCTTCAGTCATAACTTTGTGAGCCTAAAAGCATTCCTTGTTCGTTTAAATTGGGTAATAAAATGTGAACGGGAGAGTTAGGGTGGATTTAATGTTTCTAGGGGCAGAGCTGTTGATCCATGAAGGATTTTAAGTGGAATCCTTTTAAACTCATAACAGTTATGAAAAACAAGGTGAAGAACTTGAAGCTGTTCCTGTATTCATTTTATTCTGAAGGACCTACACCTTAGGTAAATGTTCTGACCAATGAATTAAACTGTACCCGCATCCTGTGTTGAAGGTCTAAGTTTAACTGGTCAACATTTAAATGGATCAGAGCTATTAGTGCATCAAGTGATGTTGATTTGTTTCAACTCTCTCCCCTCCTTCATGCTCTTTTTGGTTTGTACGTGGTTTCTCAGTTAATACATAGCTAATAGCTCTTATTTTTCTTAAGTTTTTTAACTGCTTAGGTCTTTCTGGATGTAAGGGTAAAAATCCATTTGACGGAAAACTTGTGTATATTTAAAAACCCAACCGCTCCCCTGGAGCTTGTACGTTCAAGAATGATTAATCTGTGTAATAAACTGATTACTACAGTCATTACATATAACTCTGTGTGAATAGGCTTTTAATTATTCAGAGCAGTTTGTTACAGGCTAAAACTAATGATGGATTTCTCTAGAACTCCCGCATTCACAAACGGTTGCATTTGAACATCATGAAGCAGTTTGGTTTGCATCACACGAGGCTATGCACCCGAATGAGGCAGACGTGAGCGCCTACACGAGGCCAGGACGTGTAGCGTGCCAGAACTCGACTGTTAAAACCAAATCAGCAGTTTACGTAAAGAGAATCAGTGACATTTTACAGAGCCTAATGGTATTATTCCCACTTGCATGGGACCTAACACAATGCATATGTACTGTAGGTAAATGAAACCTTATGTAATTAAAATAATGGATGTAAAAGGGTATTAAAAGAAAAAAAAACAACAAACTACCAAACACATCAGCACAAACTTTCATAAAATGTAGCTTTTACATAATTACTTTGCACTAAACATTTGCAAATGTTCATACACTTTTAAATTGTACTTGTATGTGTCTTTTTTGAACAAAGTCTTCACTTGAATCTAGTGACAAATGTAGTTTGAAACTTTTCTTTGTATACAAGTGTATTTGCCAGCATCATTCGTGTGAAATAGGTGAGTCTGCAAGTTTCTCCTCTTAGTATAATTGTAAACAAAGCCATCAATATACAGGAGAGGCTGCGGCCTCCAGCTCTCCCGCCACAGGAGCGTGTCCCATCCATCTTCAAACGCATCTTTACACTCTTGCACAAATGAGGAATAAATGTCCACTGCCTTTGGTCTAAATCTGTTCTGCTCGTCTCATCTCTCAGTGTCCTCGTGTGCACAGCTCCAGGCGTCAGTGTGAGCTGCATGTTCTGGAGTCCTCTGTGCAGAGCTGTAGGTGACGCTGAGGTGCCTGGCCGTGTGAGGGCTGCGGAGGCAGACAGCGCCTGCTGAAGGCAGGAGCAGAGCGGAGCAGGGCCGGGTACAGGTGTGATGGAGCTGCGGGTGAGGGGAGAGACAGGAGGTGCAGGGGACGAACTGGCTCCCGGGCGCCGCGTGGTGTGGCACGAGGCTTCCGCACTGCTTCGAACAGCGGGAAGTGCCCGGCTGCTGCAGCGCGGCCCTGGGTAAAAGCTTGTTGGAACTAGGATGTGTGCTGCTGGCTGCACTGCGGCGTCTGCTTCCGTCTCGTCCTTTACCTGTGTCTGACCTTACCTGGCACTGAACTCTTCTATGTGCAAGCGGATGCTCCTGCAGCCCCTCGGTGGTGCAGGTAGAGAGCACGGGGCAGCTGCCCTGGGGCCATCCCTGCTCTACGTGTGGGGCTGCCGTGTGCTTCGTAGAGGCAGGAAGGAGAGCGGGCAGGAGGTGCAGGCCTTGCAGCAGGTAGGATTTAGGATTCCCCTCAGCTGCTCTACCAACGAGCCACCCGAGAACAGCTTCTCTAGAAGGGGTGTCTGTTCTTTGACCTGGAGTTCCAGAGCTGTTGTCAGAGCTGTAAGGGGAGGCAAGGGAGTGGTGGCAGGCGCAGGAACGCAGGTGGCAGCAGTGCAGCTGCACGGCAGTTGTAGCAGTTCAGTCCCGAGTAACAGCTTCAGCTTACGTGCAGCACGGCCGCTCCGCTGTGAGGAGTGTCCTGCTTGGAATGGAGCGTTCAGCCTCACCGAGGCTGTGGCGAAAGCCGTGGTTCAGAAAGCAAGCAAAGTAGGAGATGTGATGGGTGCTGCCTGTGTGCGTTTCCCAGGAGGGCCAGGAACCTGCTGTGGTGTGGAGCCTTCTGCAGGGCCGGGAGCTGCCGCTCCGAGCCGTGCTCTGTGGTGGTGAGATAGGCAGGAGGCCGTGGGCCCCGGCTGGTGACGTCCTCGGAGCCTTGAGCTTGTCACATGATGAACTTCTTCACTCTTAATATTTTCACTGCTTCACTCTGCATGGCTAACTCTGCACTGACACTTCTACGGGGTCTGCGTGCTGTTCCAACTTTTTTCCCCTTGTTCTGCGCTAAGCAAATCCCTTTTTAAATTTAAGAAGGAAAGCACTGGATAGCTTGGCTGGCTGCAGCCGTGGCAGTGCAGTGCTGGCAGCAGGAGCAGCGCCCGCACCTCCAGCACCGCTGTGCCTGGCAGCACACAGCTCCTGTAGCAGGCATCGCCGTCACCTGGCTTTGCAGGGACTGGCTGCATACATGTGCTGTACTTGTGCACGATCCCGTGTGTTCCAGAGACTTCTCCAGCTCAGATCCCGCTGTCAGCGTGCAGGACTTGCCGGTTAGCTTACCCGGGTGGTGGCTTAGAGCCCGGCCCCTGTAGGCCTGCTGCTAAGGACAGAGCTGAGCCCGGCTCCCGGAGGCCGGTGTGTGCTCGGCGCTGCCTGCAGCTCGCCCTCAGCGCCACGCAGCGTCGTGGCAATGCAGGAGTCGTGTCTGCCTTGACTTGCTTTGCTGTAACAGTGTTTTCAAGTAAGCAGCGTACTGAAGTGTCCGCAGCTTTTCCTCTTTGCTCTGGGTGCATCCCATGGTGCAGGACGACGCACCGGGAGCTGACGGTGCCTTTCCCAGCCCCTGGCAGCCCCCGCTGCTGCGGCAGTGCCGGGCTGCGCGTCCCGGCCCCTTCTGCACCCCGGGCTGCTGGCGGCGGCGGAGCCGCTGGGCCACGGGGCGGCTCGCAGGCGGCATCCTGCAGGAGGGGCCGCGGGGCAGCGCTCCTCGTGCCCGGCGAGGAGCTGTCGGGCCTGGCCCCGCGGGAGCGCTGGAGCTGCGCTCCTGTGTCACCCGGCTCAGGTGAGCGCGCTCAGCTGCAGGTGGAGGCAGCGCGGGCTGCGCTGCCGTGTCGCGCTGCGGGAGGTGGGACGCCAAGGAGAGCCCCGAGCGGTGCGCGAGGGCAGGGGAGGCCGCTCCGACCTCATCCTTCAGCGACGGCGAAGCACCTCCAGCTCCTGCACCCACCCAGGAGCGCCCTTCCCCTCCTCTGCTCCGCGGTGCGCGGTGCTCAGCGCAGGCTGCGGCTGTTGGGGCGCGGAATGCGGGCGGACCAGAAAAGCTGCCAGGGATCCTGATGGAGGATCGCGCGTGGGACGGCGCGGCAGCCCGGCTCCGTGGGTGCCGGGAGACCCTGGATGCAGGGCGTGTGCGCCCGGAGCCGCTCTGACACGGCTGTACCGCTGTATCCTGCTGCCGTGTGATCGCCATTAAACGGTGCCGTCCAACTCTCTGTGGCTGGATCGCTTCTTTGCTCTTTTCGCCCATTTTTGAGCTCGCCTCGGCTTGTTTCTTTTCTCTTGTGATGTGCGTCTGTCTCCCTGCCGCCCCTGTTCTGCGTCTCCGCTCCCTGCGCTCCTGTCCCTGTCCTGCCGCCCATCCCCGCCGTGCTCCGAGCAGCCCGGGGGCTCTGCCCGGCCCCGAGGTGAGCGGTGCCTGCTGCCTTCGGGTTCCTGCCCTTCCGCAGCCGCGTGTCCATGGCCGGCGCTGCTCTATGGGTGTCTCCCCGAGGCACGCACGTGCCCGTCCGCGTTTCTTCTTCACCTCCGGCCACGGGGAGCAGCCCGGCTGCGGGACACCCCGGCTCTGAGCCTGCTCTCCAGGTCCCCGTGACGGATGCACGTCTCTCCATTTCAGCCCGGCGCCCCGTGGCTGGCTGTGTGGTAGCTGCGCACCCGCAGGGTCACCCGGCGCGGTGCCGGTCCTGCTGTCACTCGCTGTCACCGGAGCGTCACCCGACCCGACGGCGGCTCCGGGCCGTGCCGATGCTGCCCGACGGGGCCTCACAAGGGACGCAGCCCGAGCCGCCCCCGCCCGGTCGGCAAAACACGAGCGGTGAGCGGAGCGCTTGTGCCCCGCAGCGGGCCGAGCGGGCTGCGGCGCGGCCATGGGGCGGCAGCAGAGCTCCGGGAACGGCGCCCGCTCCGCGAGGCCGTCCAGTTCGGGCTGTTTTATTTCTTTCTTTTTTTTTTCTTTTATTTGTCCTATTTTCTTTTTCCCTTTCTCTTTTATTTCTTCTGTTTTTCTTCTTCTTCCCCCCCTCCCCTTTTTTCCTTTTTTTTTTTCTTTTAACACGTGATGCAGTGCCCCTCGTGCCCCCTCCTCACTATGCCGCTGCAGGGGTGCGGTTCCTGGGGTCAGGGGGTGCCCTATGTCAGTGGCTGTCTCTGGGATCAGTGGTGTCCCTATGTCAAGAGGACGTCCCTGGCTCGGGGAGTGTCCCTGTGTTGGGGGTGTCCTTACGTCAGGGTTGTCCGTGAGGTCAGGGGGTGATCCCTATTATCGGGGGGTGCCCCTATGTCAGGGAGTGTCCATGGGGTCAGTGGTGTCCCTACGTCGGGGCTGTCCGTGGGTCCCGCCGTGCCGTCGTACGCCGGTAAACAACGCCGCGTCTGCAGCCGCTCCGCAGGCATTTCTGGCTGTGCCGTGTCGTGCCACTCCGCGCCGTGACAGCCGCATCCCCACGCAGCCGCCCCCCCCGACGCCTCCGGCAGCTGCGTGGGGCGCTGGGGCCGCTCAGCTGCCGCGCGGGGCGGCTTTGAAGCGCCGCTGCCATCTGCGCGATGCAAATCCCGCGCTGCCCGCGGCGTGCGGAGCCGCTTCCGGAGCCGCGACGGAGGGGGTGGCGGTGCAGCGGCTGCTCCGCCCTCCGGCACCCGCGGCGGCTCCGGGCCGTGGAGGGGGGGGGAAGGAGGGGGGCACCGCCGATGTCCGCGCGGAGAGCGCCCAAACGAACGCGAGAAGGCGCCGGCGGGGCCGGGACGGATCGGAGCCGCCGCGGGTCCCCGGCGCTCTGGTGCCCTCCCTTACGCCGACTGCCACAGAGCGGAACCACGGCTGCCCCCCCCTCCCCCCTCCTTTTCCAGCGCTCTTTAAATGCAAATCCGGAGGCGAAGCGATGGACCCCCCCGCTTACCCCCCCCCGCCCCGCGCCGGGGCTGCACGGGGGGGTGGCGGAGGCAGCGAGCGGCCCCCGGGCCCCGGGGAGCTGCGGGCGGCGGCGCGGGCATGGGGCTCCCCCGGCTGCGGGGCCTCGTTAATATTGGAGGAGCTCTTTGTCCGCGGGGGCCGGGGCGGCTCTCGCAATCGCCTTTCATCTCCGCGAGGCCGCGGCTCGCTCTTATCTGCCGCTTCCTCCGCGCCGCGCTCGGGGCGTTTCATGATTTCTTTTCCACGGGCAGGGCTGGAAAAAACCCCTCGGCCCCCGGGCAAAGGGCGCCGGGCCCCCCCGGCCTCCGCCCCGCCGCGCCGCGCTCATCGGCCCCGTGCTCGTCCCCCGGACTCTGCCCCGCGCCGCCCCCAACGCAAACACGCGCGGTGCGGGGCGGTGCGGGGCGGTGCGAAGCGGGACGCGGCCGCGCGGCGCTGTGTGCGGAGCGCTCCGGGCGGTGACACGCGATCCGCGCTGCCGCGACCTTGCGGGAGGAGGAAGGGCACGCGGCGCTCCCCGCGGCAATTCAATCCGCCCCGCGGAGACGCGCTGAGCGCTGCGCGCCCCGACGGCACCGCGCCGTGCCCCCCCCCGGGGCCCCGCCCGCCAAGCACGGGGGGGGTTCTCCCCGCTGCCACCGGGACGCAGAACTGTGCGAGCGCCGGGCGCTGCCCCCCACCTCCCCCGCCCCCGTTTATTTTAATGCCGACGCTCGGGACGCATTAACGCAGCGGGAGCGTCCGGCGTTCCAACGGCGGTGAATGCCACATCCGAGGGGGCGCGGGCGGGGGTGTTCCTCCTCATCTGTTGCTCTTCAAAGCGGAGCGAAAATGGGGCAGCGCAGGTGAGGGCGGGGGCCGAGCCCCGGCCGCGGGGGGGCCCGCACAGCCCCGCGCCGTGGGAGCGCCGCGCCCCGCGGACAAAAGGTGCCGGGCGGGGGGGGCCGTGTGCCCGCAGCTCCCAGCGCACCGCCGCGGCCAGGACCGCCCGCTAAATAATGCAGGAGAGCTCTCCGCTCTCTTTTTCTTTTGCGAGAAAGCGGCTTGCTTTCTTTTATTGCCTCCCCCTCCCACCTTTTTTTTTTTTTCCCTCTCTTTCTTTTTTTTCCTTTTCTCCTTTCCCAGGCTGCAGCGTTTTCCACGCCGGGATGCAGCCGGGGGGCACGGCCGCGCATGCCATCCCGCCATGTGTTTACAGTGCAGCTCCCGGCGTTATTTAGGGATCGTAAAACCACAGCACAGCTCAGCAATCCCTCTCCCGCTGCAGCTCAGTTTTTTTCTTCCCTCCCCCAACCCCCCCCCGCGCGGCTTTCGTAGCAGCGGCAAAAGTCAGTGCTGCTGCTTCGAACGCGGCCCCCCCGGCATCACCGCGTGGGGACGCTGCAGGGGGAGCTGCAGCTGGCACACGTCGGAGGGTGCGGGGTCAGCAGGGTGGGAGCACGGGAAGGATGGAGTGGGGGGCTGCAGAGTGGGGGCAATGCTGAGAGTGTGCGGGTAGTGGGGGCACAGCTCACGCAGCCCGTTGTGCGGGGCTCTGAGCTGTGGGCCCAGAGAACTTTGTGCGGTGGGGGTAGAAATCGGTGCTGGGGTGAAGAGAGGGAGGAGTGGGGGCCAGGAGTGGTGGGGTTGGGGCACGGCACGACCGGGACGTGGGTTGCTATGGGGCTGGGATATGGGGTGCTGTGGGGCTGGAACATGGCAGGGCTGGGGTGTGGGGTGCTGTGGGGCAGTGCCTGGCGCAGGCTCCCGCAGCAATCCCTTCCCCTCTGGCCCTGCCGCAGCCGCAGCACCGAGCACGCCTTCCGACGTTGCCAGCGAATGGTTTTTAATTAAAACCAGCCGCCGTTCCGCCGTGTCCTGGCTCTCCGGCGATGACCACCGCTTCCATCCTCCGCCTTTGGTCTTCCCTTCCGCACAGCGTGAAGCACGGAGATGAAAGGAACCCAAAAAGCGCCAGAAAGAAAACACCAAGGCGGCCGTAAAACCGCGCCGCCCCCGCTCCCCCTGGCCCCGGGGCCGTGGGACGAGGTGCTCGGCCCCACTGCCAGCCCCGAGACGTGCCCGGAGCCGATGCCTTCAGCCCTGCTAAAAATAACAGCCCTGAGCAGCACCAGCGCCGGCGCCTAACTGGAACCAGCTTTAGGAGCGGCCGGCTGCAAGCGGGTCTCCAGGCCTTTCTGGGAAAGAGCAATTAAAAATAGCGGAGGGCTGAAAGCTGAGCCCCCACCGCGGGTCCCACGCGTGCCCGGCGCGGTGACGCAGAGCTCGGTACCGTGTCACCCCGGTGCCCCCCACGTTCCTGCCGTGCGGGCTGGGCGGTGCGCTGTGCTCCTTCCAGCACCTTCCAACGCCTTCTGGCGGGTTGGGCTCCTGCCATGGCCCCAGCGAGGAACGGGGGCACGGTGCAGCCCCCAGCATCGCTTCCCCTCCACTGTGTCCGTGCCGCTCTGTCCCGGCTGCCCAGCGAAGGGCCGTGCAGGAGGAAGTGCCACACATCTCGCAGCCCGGCCCTGCAGGAAGCCTCCCCAGCTGGGTACGTGCCGGGGCGACACGTGCGTGGTCGTGGTGGAGCTGGTGGTACCCGGCCCCTCTCCCTGCCCGCCTCCTCCCGCCGAGCACCGGCTGCTGACGGGTGGTGCTGGCTGCGGTGGAGCCCTGCACTGCCCCACAATGGGGGCCCGCTGAGGAGCACCCCCTCCCTCGCTGGTGCCCGCGGTGGCCCCGCTCGGCCTCGGGAGCAGCCCTGGCAGCAAAGCTCGGGGAAGTGCCCCTTGGCGCGGCACAGCGAGCACCTGCTGGGGCTGCTCTGCAGCGGCACGTGGCGTGCACTGGCTTTGAGGTGACACTGGCACCGAGGAGCGGGTGCTCGGCTCCCCGGGTCGCCCCAGATCCGCGGCACCGCTCCTCCCAGCTGTGCTTGTCTGCAACGCGGCCGTCCCCGCTTCCCCAAAATACTCGGAGGGCTGGAGCGGGCCGGCTCCGCCACCCTCATCGATGCTGCGGGAGCCTATTTTAAGCCTTGCAAACGTAGGAGGATTAAATTTGGCTGGCTGAGACACGTCCTGCTCCCAGCTGTCCCCCGGCCTCTCCTGGGGCTGGCAGCGCTGCCGCACTGCTCACTGCGCCGGGGACCAGCGCGGGCACCTCCTGCCCACGGGGTCACGGTGAGACCTCGTGCGGGTGGTGGAGGCAGAACAGCAGAGCTGTGGCTGGCACAGGACGGCTCCACATCGCCAGCCCCACCGCCGCCCCACTGCTTGTCCCCACTCCTCTGGAGTCACGTGTGCGTACTCAGCCATTGCTTCGTAGCGTATGGCGAGCTTGGGCAGGGAGCACCTGCACAACTGCATCTCACCTGCAGAGCGCCCTGCCCCCAGTGTGTGGTGCGGGGACGGAGGGGGACACAGGGGGACATGGAGAGGGACATGGGGGGACATGGAGGGAGACATGGAGGGGACACGGCTGATGGCTGCTGCCACGGGAGCACCGTGAAGGCCCTTCCCCGGTTTGTTCCCTTGGAAGATGGGGTAACAATGCCACCCATCACCTCTGTGCCACATCGCCGTGAATTTTCATGAGCTGCCATCTGAGCGGGGCTTTGAGCAGGAAAACTGCTGGATCAGCTCTAGGCAATGATAAACAATACTCAGCATTTACATATTCAAAGCACTTTGATTAACTCTCGGGCTTTAAGGACCCGACCGAATTCCCCCCCGAGGAGCGGGGGCAGCCGGCCCGGCCCGGGGCTCCGTGCGGAGGGGAGCGCTGGCTGGAGCCCCGCAGCGCCGCGGCGACGTGGAGAGGTGCGGTGCGGTGCGGTGCCGGCCCCGGGACGCGGTGCGGTGCGGTGCGTGCGGAGCGCCGGGCGCCGTCGGTTGTGGCACGAACACCGCAGCCGGGTGTTAAATAGCCGTGCGGGAGATCGCGGCTCGGCTCACGCAGGAGCTGCCGAACGAAGGCGTTCGGCTTTAAAGCAGAAGGAGACGGGCCGCTGCACCCCGCGACGCGAAGCTCCGGGGCGGCGGAGAGCAGGGGACGGAGCCGGGCAGCGCTCCCCCCGCCGTCGCTCAGCACATTTTCTCGTTCCCTTTCGAGTCTTCGCAGCCGCACGGTTCCGAACGATCCCCTCCCTCGGGCCGGCGCCGCTCCGCCCCTCCCCGGTAAGAGGATCCCGCGGCATCACGACGAAGATCCCCGGCGAACGGAGCGGAACGCGGGGCCGCCTCGGTCCGGCCGCGACCCGCCGCCTTCGGGGCGCCGGG
>NC_034420.1:343330-351804 GCF_002078875.1 Numida meleagris
GTGAGCGGCGGTGCGCGGGGCAGCACAGCGCGCCGGCACCGTGTGCCTGCACCGACAGCTACACCTGCACCTTACAGGTACGCCCGCACCCACGGCTACACCTGCGCCTAAAACCTGCACCTAAACCGGAGCCTATACCTGTACCTTAACCTGCGTTTACACTATACCTGCACCTACAGCTAAACCTGCACCTGTACCTGCACCTACACACACCTACACCCACACCCACACCTACACCCTCCCCCCCGCATACAGCTCCTCCCGCTGCCAGGCCCACATCTGTACCCACACACCAAAACCCACACCCACACCTGCACCTACACCTGCACATCTGCACCCACACTCGCACCCAGCTCCTTACCTCTATTTATGCACCCGCACCTCCATCTACATACGCTCACACCTACGCCCAGACCCACACCTCCACCTCCACCCCCACCTCCGTGTGCACAAATACACCCACATCTACACGCACCTACACCCCCCTGGGCCCCCAGCTACACCCACACCTATAGCTACACCCACAGCCACGCATACACCCTCATCGATGCCCACACCCGTGCCCCCCCCCGGCTCGCCGTGCTGCAGCCGTCCCCTGTTGGTGCCTTTGGGGTTTGGGGCCAGGGAGCGGCTCAGCAGCACGGCTGTGCCCAGGGCCGCCCACCCCATCCCCAGCTTTGGGTTGCATGCACGGCCAGGCACTGGGGTGGTCAAGGCAGGGAGCGGGGGGGGACACTCTGTGACTCGGTTTCCCCACGCTGCTGTTGCTGCGGGTGGTGGTGGCCCCGGGCTGGCAGCGTGCGGCCGCGGCGCTTCCTGTTTGTGCAGGATCCGCTGGCATTGTGCCGCACAGCGAGGGGGGCAGAGCCTCTTCTTGCACCTGCCCAGAGCATCTGCTAGGGAGAAAATCTCCATGGCAACTCGGCCGGCTCCTCCATCGCCGCTCCGCCGGGGGCCGGGGGCTCTCCCTCTGCGTCCCCCTGGCTGTGGGGTCCCCTGGGCGCTGGTAGCTCAGCGCCCGCGGAGCAGAGGTGGTGCCAGCCCGCTGCCCCCCCCAGTGGGAACCTCGGGTCCCGGTGCACAGTCCCGGGAGCAGAGAGAGGGGCGTCACCGAGCATTAGGGGTGCCCGCTTGGGTCTGGGGTCCCCGTGTGCCCCAGGAGCTGAGGACGCAGAGCAGGGTGGGTGGCACAACGCTGCTCGTCACAGTCTGACTGTGCCCCGGGGGCTCCCCCAGGGCGCTCCGTGGGCTGTGGGTGCTGGGGGGGCCGTGGGTGGGGTGGGGGAGATCTGAGCTGAGATTTGAGAGGGGACGGAGGGAAGAGAAAGCAGTTCCTGCGGGCTCCAGAAAGCGTCATTGGATTGTTCGCCACTGGTGCCCATGGAGGCATGGGGGGGGCCCAGCAAACTCCCTCCTGGAGATGGAAGACCCCACCCCCTGAAGGTCCCATAGCCTTCAGCCGTGGGGCCTGTGCCCTGCAGCACAGCTGGGACCAGGAGAGCAGTGCTGCAGGGTAGCCCCATCAGCACCCCAGTGCAGGGCTGGGTGCAGAGGGACGCGGCTGCTGGGGGCTGTGGGGCTGACCCACAGCACTCCAAGGCTTCGGCTCAGGGCAGCGCTTGTCCCTTCCTCTGGGGACCTCGCTGACACCGGGATGCTGAGGACCTGGGAGGGGGCTGGACAAAATGCGCTCATGGCCCCGATTTGGGCCGGGAGCTGCTATTTTGGTGGCTGTGACCTAATGCTCTGTAGGTGCCTCTGGAAACAAGGCCGGGTTTCAGCGGGCGTGGTGCGGAGCTGCCCCACAGCAGCGCTGGCTGCGCACAGCCCCGTGGCCCCGCGGGGGTTGGTGGGGCTGACAGTGCGTGACCTGCGTGTGCAAGGACGGCAGCGTGCGGGGAGCAGCGCGGGGTTCTATGTGAGCAGCGGCCCCAAACCCGGCTTTTCCCGTGAGGTTTTCTGGCCGGAATGGAATAGTTTTTCCCGATCCACCGGCTCCTGCAGGGGTTAACTGCAGCCCCGTCTGAGAGCAGTAAAAAAGCGTTTCCGAAATGTTTCCACTGCCCAACACTGCTGGGGCCAGGAAGGGCCGGGCAGGAGGGGCCGGGGCGGAGGCTGCGGGCGGGGGCCTGGGAACGGGGCTGGGCACAGGGAGGAACAGGAGACCCCCGCGTCCCCACAGCGCTGATGTCACGGTGTGGTGATGGCGGCCCTGGCATAGGGACAGCTCCTGGATCAGCTCCAGGCTGTGGCCATTCGGTGGGGCCGTGGCAAGGCCAGAGCGCGAGGTACCCATGGGCAGGTGTGGGGCTGGGTGGGTGCATCCCTCTGGCTCAGGGCTCCCGCTGCCCAGTGCTGGTGGTGAGACCCCAAATCTCATCCCAGAGTTCCCCATCTCTCCCTGCTTCCCAACCTGGGCGTGCTGCTCTGCTCGGTGCCAGCCCTCCTCCCGGCATCCTCCAGCCCTGAGAGCTTCCAAGGGCGTTACGCCGCGCTCCGGTGGTGGCACAGCGGTGGCAGCCAAGGCTGAGCCGGGCAGAGAGCGGATTGAATTCCCCAAGCGTGCCTGAAGTGGGAGGCAAAGCGGGACGGCGGCCCAGGAGCGACGCAGAGCAGTGGGGCCGGGCT
This sequence comes from Numida meleagris, assembly GCF_002078875.1. NCBI lineage: Eukaryota > Metazoa > Chordata > Aves > Galliformes > Numididae > Numida > Numida meleagris. The sequence continues at coordinate 345,959 of NC_034420.1, forward strand.
CCAGCCGTGGGCTGCGGGTCAGTGGGGGCTCTGTACGGGGCCCCCGATGTGTGCCTCCATCCACAGCCACGCGGCGCTGGGGTTCAGTGGCCAGGCAGGGGGGGCTTTTATGCTCACTCTGTGCCTTCCCTCACTCTCAGGAGTAATGAAACGCAGGAGCCAGCGCTAATGCACCATTAAGGCTGCAAATTTCAGCACGCAGCCATCGGGAAACGCAGGCGCTCGGGTCTGCTGCCAGCTCCACCTCTGCTGCGACAGCGGGGGAAGGGGCTGGCGCTGCGCTGACCTTTGGCTCTGCAGCCCTGGCTGAGCCCCGCGCTGCCCACGGGGCTGGGGGTGCCCGGGGGGGCTGGGGCCGAGGGGGCAGGAAGGAGCCCCTGAGCAGCGCCGTCTGTTCCGCCTTGCGACCATGCCGTGCCTCGCTGGCAGGGACAGCTCTCCATAAATTTGGGTGGAAGGGAGAGCTTGGCAGAGCCCCGGGCTGCAGGGGAGGATTTACTGCGGCTCCGCGCGCTGCTCGCACGGCTGCGGCTCCTGCACCAGCACGGGGAGGAGGAGGAGGAGGAGGAAGGAGCCTGTGCTAGCGTCTGAGTGGGGATCTTCCCCTGTTCCTGCAGCGGGTCTGAACTCACTGGGGTGCACACTGTGGGAGCGGTGCCTGCGCTCACAGGGGCACCCCTTGGGAAGCGAAGCCCAGCAGGCAGGCTGCCTCCTCGCCCTGTGCGCTGAGCAGTTCTGGGACACAGCCTCACGGCCACCTCCCCTCCTCCTTCCCTGCTCTCCTACTCGCTCTCCTTAAGTTGCAACAAGAACCCGCCGAGGAGGACGCGCAGCGCCGTTGTCCATTGTGTGCCTCCTGTGCAAGGCGGGCGTTGGCCGCGCTGCCGGGCCCAGGGATGGATGAAGGCTTTTCCAAGGCTTCGGAGCAAGGTGTGGACAGCGCTGAGAATAGCATCTCGAAATCTCAACTGCCAAGCCCTTAGCCTAACCAGAAGGTTATTCTTCTTCCCTTATGCTCATACATATCCATTAGGATGGGACCATATGTGTGAGATGTAGATGAATTTCTTTCCTCTTGACAAGTCCAGTTGGTCGCCTAGGTAAGGAGATGGTGGTCTGTTCCCGTCCAACTCGGTGCTGGCTCCTTGCCGCCGTTCCTTGGGTTGGGCCTGTCCCGGAGGAAACGGGGGCCCCGCTCCTTCTGACGTCCTCCATCCATTGCAGGCTGCAGCCAGGCAGGGCGGCTTCGGGTGGGCTGGTGGGTGACGTTCCGGCCCTCGGGGGGGACAGCCCCCTGCAGCCGCACAGCACGACTGGCAGCTCCTGCAGCACCACCGCTCACACCGTGCCGCCGGTGAATGGAGCGCAGAGAAGCTCCCCAGGTGTGGGGCGCTTCACCCAAGGGCACGCACCGCCCCGTCCGAAGCGCCTGCTGGAAAGAGGGGGTGGGGACCAGGGCATCTCAGCGCACCGGGCCCCGCTGTGCTGCTCCTCCCGAGGCCTCTCTGGGCGCTCTGCTCTGGAGCAGCCCCTGGGTCAGCGTCCCCAAACTGGGGACCACCCCGGTGCACCCCTGTCATCTGCATTGCCAACCCGGTGTCCATCTTGTGTGCGTCACCTGTGCCGGCTGCTGCCCCGTGCACATGGAAGCATCTGGAGGGATGCTGCTCTCCCTGCACGCTCGTCTCCGGGTCCTTGCTTCACCACAGGCTTCAATAAAACACAAACACGAATCCAACCCCATGAGCCTCCTTCAGCGCAGGCTGTGGGCCCAGCGGTGCTGCCCCTTCCCTGGGCTGGCAGTGGAGCGGCCTTCCTGTGGGGGTTCCCGGCCACCACCCCGCAAGGGGCAGGCGGGCACGGCTCCCACGGTCGTTTCCCCACAGCTCCTGACTCAGGCGTGCCCAAATTAGCTCTCGCCATAAGTTACTTCTGATATTTCCCGGGGATGTCATTTCACTCCTGTATCTTTCTGTCAAACTGCCGTTGCCCCGAGCCGCTGTGGCCACGGTGCCCCTCCGCCTGCGGGGCCGGGCAGCAGCCATACTGCAGGAGCCCCAGGGAGGGCCGTGTCCCGGCAGATGGCTTTGCGGGGCGCTCCGGATGCTGGAGCGAGGCGGCTATTTTGGACCACGTGGGCGTCTGAATTCCAGGCGAATCCCCGCTCGGAAAAACGCCTGCCAGGGTCCCTGGGGGTGGGAATGCTACGGCTCGTGTGCCCCCGCGGCACCGCAGCCCCACGCACTCCTACTCTGCACCCGGCAAACCCCCGACCCTCCTCACTGCCCCGTCTCTCTCCATGCTACCAGCTCCATCCACCCGGCCATGGGCCGGCACCGAGCCACCAGCCCACACCCCACCGCCCCACACCGCCCCACGCTGCCCCACACCGCCCCACGCTGCCCCATGCCATCCTTGTGGCAGCACCATGCCGCGCACATAGGGGCGCACGCAGCTGCGGGTGGGAATGGGCAGGGCAAGGCGCTTCCTGCCCTTCTCCCAGCCGCAGCCGTGCATGTTTGCTTTGAGGCCCGTGTCCTCCTGCCAGGACATTCCCGGGCAGCACGGCTGCAGCTTGCAGGGAGCCGTGGGACGGCCCCGACCGCAGCTGCCCCGCTCCCAGCCCTGCATGGGGCAGAGCCCCCCCGGCTTCAGGAGCCAGGACGACTACCCACCATGTGGGAGACAGCTGGGGTTAAAAATTAACACGGCACTGCCTCAATTAATGCGCGGCGCGGCCGGCCCAGGGCTACGTGCTGCAGCAGGAAGGCAGCGCTGGCTGTGGGGCCCTGCTGCCGGGCAGTTTCCCATTGCACCATCCCGATGGGCACCAATGGCCGCAGAGCCCAGGCCCTCATCTCGGGGACATCGTAGCGGCTGGGTGCTGACCCCACTGCGTGCCCGGTGCGGGGTCACCGTGTGGAGGTGCTGAGCTGCCGCTGGCTCTGTCACCCACTTGGATCGTGGCAGCCAGGCTCGGGGTTCTCAGGTCGGGTTTGTTTTGAAACGTGCTTGCATGCCGGGAGCCACTGGGACGCGTCCTCTCGCACAGCCCCGCATCCCCAGGCGCTGTCCTGCACGGCCCCGCGTCCCGCTGCTGTCCCCTACCTGCGGGGCTGTGTCCTGCCCGCTGGCGCTCCGCCCGATGCCGCTTCCCGCTGCTATGCCAGCAATGCTGCGGCAGCCCGGCCTGGCCTCCGCCTGGAGCCGAGCGCAGCTCCTGGCTTTGCTCAGCAGCCGGGGAGAGGAGACAGCGCAGGGCCCCGCTGCAGGAGCCACGTGCCTGGGTGGCGGGGATGGGTTTGGCACCGCTTCTGGCACGCCGGGGCTGGAGCAGCACTGCCGCCTGCACGCCTGCTTTGTGCCCTCGTCTTCTGGCCCCTGTCCTCCTCATGCCCCATCCCCGACCCCTCACCTTCCTTCCCCACCTCCTGTGCCCTCCATCCCTCCCCACCAGCTTCCTGCTCTCAAGTGCCCTCCATCCCCATCCCCATCCCCATCCCCATCACCATCCCCATCCCAGTTCCTATTCCCATTCCCATTCCCATTCCCATCCCCATCCCCACCCCTATCCCCATCCCCATTCCCATCCCATGGGTGGCTGCTTGGCTCCATGCCTCAGTTTCCCCTCTCTTTGCTGCGGTCCCTGCAGGCAGCAAGCACCGCCCCTCGGCCCAGCTCACTGCAAATGACCTCAGCACTCAGCACAGCCATGTCCTGGCAGCTGCACTTCGTGGTGTGCGCAAAGCCCAGGCGCAGTGTGGGGGACGTGTGGCCGTGGTGGTGTGTCCCCCTGCCCCGCTGCTGAGGGCTTTGACAGCCTTCAGGTCACTGGTCACCGGTGGGACCCGTCCTTCCCCCACGCCACCAGTGCGACCAGCACCTGCAATCCCAGTGTGAGAACTGGTGCGCAGGAGGGTCTGGCTGCGGGGTGCTGAGCGGCACGGTCCCTGGTTTGACCTCCAGCCGTGGGGCCAGCCCCACAGCCACACTCACCCCGCGCCCGTGCTCACCCCACGACGTCCCTGCGCACCCCATGGCCACACTCTCCCCATGGCTGTGCTCACCCCTACCCGTGCCCACCCCACGGCTCCTGCTCTCCCACTGCGGCACCGAGGGGAGATTTTTGGGGAGGTGCCCGCGCGGGGCTCAGGCGCTGCCGGGGAAGCGCGAGCATCGTCACAGCAGCAGCAACCGCATTTGAAAATCCCAGTTGCTAAATATGTGAAACTTGCATAATTAACAAGACGTGGATCAAATACAAACAACGCATTCACAGCGCTTCCACGTTCCGGTTCCCACCCCCCGCACCCCCTCGCTGCACCGCTTACATTTTTGTTTCGCCGAAAGGACTCGAGCGGGGTGGGAAGTGATTCTGTATTCCTGTGAAAAAAAAACCAACATACACACACACACACACACACACACACACACACATATATATATATATATATATGAGCGCCACAAGCCCGCACGTCGCTTTGTCAGGGCGTGCTGCTGGAAGGGCTGTGCTGTCTGCGGGGCCGCGGGACGGAGCCGTGCCCCCCGGAAGTTGCAGCGCCCAGCAGAGCTTCGCCGGGTTCGGCTGCAGCGCTCCGTTTCCCACAGTCCGACGTGGGAATGAAATCCCACGGCCCGGCTCCGTGCTCACCCCACAGAGCTCGGGGAAAGGGGATTGGGGCCAAAGAGCGCTGCCGAGCGCAGCAGGGTCCCCCTCTCTGTGACGGCGGCTGGGGACATCACCCGAGCGCGTGGGCAGTGACCGCCCCGCGGGAACCGCCGGCCCCGGCGTCCCCCATGGGCGACCCACGTGGCGTAGGGGACTGTCCCTGTCCCGTGGGGTGGGTGCGGGTGGCAGCTCGCGGCGTGCAGGGCACGGGGACACCACGGGGCGCTGCGGCGACCTTCGTGTCAGCCACCCCGTGCTGGCCATGGGGCTGGGGGCACGGACACCGCACCGGGCTGAGATGTCACGGGGCGGTCGGGGGAGCACCGCAGCGTGACACCCCCAGAAGAGATGTGTTGGGTGACAGCTGCGGGGATGCGGCGGGCGGAGGGGTGGTGCGGTGGGTAGGGTGCGCGGGGGGGATCCCCCCTAGGGCAGGGGGGCTGTGGGTCACGTGTGGGTCACTGGTGTGGGTGGGACGCGGGGGCACGGTGAGATAACGCCCCGCAGGGGTGGGGGGGACACCGGGGTGACTTTGCAGAGAGACCCGTGGGGGCAGCTGGGGCGCGTGTCAGCGAGCAGTGACTTCGCGCAGCCGTGGGGGGACGCTGGGAAACGTGGGCACGGCCATGGCGGTTGCAGTGAGGTGACAGCACACGGGGTGGGACGTGGGGGGCACGCTATGGGGACAGGTGACACTCGGGTGTCACGCGGCGCTGACGCCCCACGGGAGCAGACGGGGTGGGGGACACACGCTGTGGTGACAGCCGTGGGGGGGCAGCACGTGGCGGGGGTCAGAGCGCGGCGGTACCCCACGAGGGTTGGAAGGACACGGCGGGATCACGCGGCACGGACACTCGCGCGGGGAGATGGGACGCGGGGCGGGGGCACAGCACGGTGACACCGCACGGGGATTAGAAGGACGCGGGGGGGCACGCGGCAGGAGCACCCGTGGGGGCACGCTGGGGACGCAGCGCGGTGACAGCCCCCAGGGGATGAAAGCGCACGGGGGCACGCGGCGGCGACATCCTACGGGAGAGACCACGGCGCGGGGGGGGGACGCGACCGCGGTTGGCGCTCGTGGGGGCAGGTGGGACGCCGCACGGTGACGCCCCGCGGGGTCAAAAGAGGCACTCACGGGAGCTGGGAGGTCGCGGGGGGGTCACGCGGAGGGACCTCG
>NC_034420.1:353509-384711 GCF_002078875.1 Numida meleagris
GCGGCCGCGCTCCTCGGCAGCCCAGTCCCCGGGGAGAGGCGGCGAGCGCAGCGGGAAGCGCGGACCTGGGCGGCCGGGGCCATCCCGCGGCTGCCGTGCGGCACCGCGTCCCAGCGGGTCGCGGCAGCGCTGCCGGGGCTCCCGCCAGCCCTCTGCCACCGCGTCCCCGCCACCATCACGTCCCCGCCACCGCCACCGCCGTGCCCTGACCTCGGAGCGGGCGTGGGGGCCGCGCCAGCGGGTGACAACAAAAGCAAAGTAACAAAGGCCCCGCCGCCGCGCGCTGAGCTGCGTCCCGGCCCCCCACGGCGGCAGCGGGGGCTGCGGGGCCGTCCTGCGGCGGGCGGCCGGGGGCTGCGGCTCTCCGCTTGGGGGGGGCTCTGCGCCGGGTGTCGAGGCGGGCGGGGGGGGTTGTGCCCCGCTGCCCCTGCTCGGCGAGGAGCGCCGCGCCGCCTCGATGGGAAAGGCTGGGGGCGTGCGAGGCGCTGAGCCGGGCCGTCCTCGGTGCGGGTTTGCGGGGGGATGCGGGGAGCGCGGCGCTGTGCCTGCCCGGGGGGGGGACGACTCGGTGCCCGCCGACGGCGTCGGTGGGTGCTGCGCTCCCACGTTCGGTCCCGTGACGAGGCGGGCGCAGAGGAGGTGCGGGAGGCTGCGCGGGCTCAGCGCCCGTGGGCGGCCCCGGGCCGCAGCCAGGCGGTGCGGGCGCCGATCCCCGACGTCCCGGCTGTGGGGACGCCGGGTGCCTCCCGGCCGGGCCCCCTCCCCGGAGCTGTCCCCTCTCCCCTGTGCGCAGCTCGGCGCTGGGCTCCGTCCCTCACGGCCCCACGTGCTGCTCACGCCGCCGCGGCCCTGTCCCTGCTGCCCGCCGCCGTCCCACGGCCCGGCCGCACGCAGCCCCTCTGCCCCAGCCCCGCGTCCTGCTCCGCGGAGCCCCCGCTGGGAGCTTTGCCGTGGGGCCGCCCCGGCCCCGTCTCCCACCACCTCTCCCCCGCTCCTGTCCCGGTGCTGCGTTTGTTTTCCCAAACCCCGGGTGCAGGAACAGCCTCTTGATTAAGTGTATTAATAGTTAAACTTTCAGCTCATAGCTTAGACTCACCAGACCACGAAAAGCCTCCGTCCTTTACTCATGCTCTGTTGCTCAACTAAAATATTGCGCTCAAAAGGTTTTTTTTTTTTTTTCTTTCCTTTTCCCCTGACTCAACTTTGACTCCTGGGAGTTCGGGGGCCGCTCGGGGGCTCCTCACAGCCCTGGCTGGAGGAGGGGGTCCCGGCTGCCAGCCCCACAGCTCGTGGGGACGAGTCGGTGGGTGGGGAGGTGTGAAGGGGCAGCTGTGGGGCAGGGGGGGCAGAGGGAAGAGTTCAGACGTGGGGCCCTGGAGGGTGTGGGCGACCCACGTGGTGGGTCGAGGGCGAGCAGTGGTCCCGGCGCCGGTGGGAGAGCCTCAGGTGCCTGCAGGTGGGGGTGAAGGGCACCTATGGGTCTGCCCGCGTCGCTGTGCTCGTGGCACCGATGCCCTTGCCTTGCCCTGTGCCCCCTCCCTTCAGGGTGCTGCAGGGCTGGGGTGTGCTGCAGCTCTGTGCCGGGGTGGTTCCGTCCGGGATCGCTTTTCCCCCTGGCTTGGAAGCAGGTAGAGGGCACCGCGCAGCCTGGGATGGCAGTCATCACCGTGCACGGGTGGCAGCCTGTTATTAGATGAATAAAAGGATTTTTAAGGTCACCGGTTTTTCGAGAGGCGGAGCAAAGGCTGCCCTGCTGCCCTGGGTGCCCGCTGCTCTGCGGGGCTGTCGCTGCCCTGGGTGCCCCGCTGGTGTCTCCGTCCGGCGGCTGCCGATAGGTGCGGGATGATGCGCTGCCCCCACTGCTGGCAGCCCGCTGTCCTGCTGCCCCAGCTGGGTGCTGCTGGCACCTCGGGGCTGGCTGCGGGGGGGGCAGCCTCTATGGGGCACCCACGCAGGTGAAGTTGTGGGGTGGGAAAGGGATCGGAATAATGGCTCTGCTGGATCTGTGTGTTGAGGCTTGGCTTTTGCTCTGGTCCTGCTGTGGGATTTGGGAGTGTGGCTCTGTTTCCTCTTGCTCAGATGGCATTGCGTGTACCAAAGGTTCTCCCGTGGCCTGAGCACCTTGGTATCCCTAGCACTGGCAGAACGCAGCCCATCGCCTCCATAGTGCGATGCTGTGGGGAGCTGGCCCAGCTGTGGGGGGGTTCGTGTTGGCCTCGTCCCTGCAGCTGATGGCAAAGAGGCGTCATGCCGTCTCCTGCCTTTCCAAGCACCATGCTCTTGGTGCCCCAGCTTGGAGAGGTGAGAACTGTAAAAGGGCTTGGGTTGCTGGCTCTGTCCCTCACCGACGGCGTGATGTGGTTCTCCAGGGAGCACGGTGTGGGCCAAAACGTGGCCTTTCACTGGCAGTGGAGGAGCCAAGCTCAGGAGGATGCAGTGTCCTGGGCAGCGTGCTGCCGCCGTGCCGTGCCATGCTCTGCTCTCGGGGTGTTGGGGCACGCTGCGGCCGCTGGGCAGGGTGGGAACCATCAGCCGCGTTCAGCACTGGTGTCAGCTTGGTGCTGCCTGTGTCCTGGGCATGGACCGGGCCAGGGCAAGGCGTTGGGTGTGTGCCTCAGTGCATGGGCTGGGGTGCTCTCCCCCAGCTCCCGGTGCTGTCCCGCGCCACCGCTTGGTGTCCCGGCCCTTGGCAGCTGCGTGAGGGCAGCCCTGGCCTTGCCTGGGAGCATGACGTGATGGATGGTTCGTTTTTGCCTTCGCAATCCCGCCTTGAGTTCTTGTCTCCACTCCAGCTCTTTGTAGAGATGTCTGGGCAATATCCATCTCCCACGGTCTTCCTTTCAAGAGTCTTAATCTGTGCCCAAACGGCTCCATCCATTCTGACCCCAGGTGGTCTCTTGGTGTCCAGCGGGTCCCGGGGTCACCAGTTCTCTCTTATTTCTGCTAGGCCTGCCCCCGTGCCTTTGTGCCTCATTTTCCATCAGGCTCCATGGGAAGAGCTGACTGCGGTCCAGCCCCGAGCCCAGAACATGCCACTTGGGCATCTCCCGGCCGCGCCTCTGTGTGATGCTGAGTGTTGGCAGAGGGTGCTCTCTGTTCTCATGGCCCTGGCCCTGGGGCTGGCTGTCCCACAGGCTGTCCCCGTGTCCCTGCTGTCCGGAGGGGCTGAGGGGCTTGAGAACTTTTGGCACTGGGACAACGTGTGGAGCGGAGCTGTGGGGGCTCTCCTGGTGCTGTGCTCAGGTGAAGCTTTGGGTCCACGGTGAGGGGGAGCGATGGAGCTGTGTGCCCTCGGACGCTGCCTGGAGCTTGGTGTGGTCCCACCTCCGAGCTCTGGGCCATGGCCAGTGCCTGGCATTGCAGTGTCCCCTTGGCCCCGGTGCTGTCCCTGCTGTCCCTGCACTGTGCCTGGCTCCCCGTGTGCTGCTGCTGGGACTTTTCCCCCAGTTCCGTACCCCGTGAGCATGGCCGAGGATGGCTGGCTCCGGGAGCGCTCGCCTTGCCCTCTGCTTTACCTTCTTCATCTCGCTAATCTGATGGCCAGAGGTATGCGAAGCATTTCAAATATGGCCTCGTTCGCTGGCTCCGGACAGAGCACGCAGGAGGCGTTCCTTCACACTCCTCTTCGGCCCGCCGCTCCCATTCCCCCTCCCATGAGCATCCCGCAGTGTGGGCACAGCGCAGGACATGGCACGGCCTGGCGTGGGGCAGCCGTGGGGTAGGGGTGGCGGGCAGGCGTGTCGGGGAGGGGGCTCCCACGGGCTCTGTGGTACCACCGGCGGGGCCCAGCCCCAGGCACGGCGGTGGCCCTTGCTGGGAGAGCGCAGTGGGGCCGCCCCATGGAGGCAGCAGGGCCTGGTGCGGGTGGGCGTGGGGTGCGGGCTGCGCAGCTCCCATGGGGTCCGGCGCCGCGAGGTGCCCTGCTCAGCCCCACACCTGTGCCGATACCGACCCTGTGCGGAGCTGCTCATGACGTCATCTCTCACCCAGAGCTACCGGGAGGGGGCTGGGGGCTGGGGGCTGGGGCATGGCTCCTGGCAGTGTGGTGGGCCCATTGCCAGGTGGGGGCTGCATGGGGAGGTGCTGTGCCGCGCTGCGCTGCGGGAGGAGGCAGTGGGAGTCTGTCAGCGCTCCGGCTCAGCTGAAGTTGCTATTTAAAGCCGGGGCAGGAAAATCAACGCGGGAGATGAGGAGGGGGAGGTTTTGGGAACGGCTTCGCGTCCCTCTGCCCGTGGGAGCTGCGGCCTCCCCGCCTCCCCGCGGCCCCGGGGACAGCTGCGGAGCCGGCCCGGGGGGGCTGGCGTGGCGGGGGGTGGGAGCCAACGCGAGGCGTTCGCGCTGTAATGCGTCAGGACAGCTTGCAAATTCCAGCAAGGTGCCGGCTGCGGCCGAGCGTGTGCTGCTGCGCGTCGGGGAGGGCCACGCTGCCAGAGCGAGTCAGATCGCGGGGTGCGATGCCTGGGGGGCACCCGCTGCCACCCGCGTGGGGAGGGGCTCGGCCAGGAGGACAGAGGGACAGAGCCCCGGGGCCGCAGCTGGGGCCGGTGCATTGTAGGGAAACTGAGGCAGAGGGGCGTGCTGCAGCTGCCAGCATCGGGGAGGCGGCAGGATGAAGCCCGACTGACCCCCCCCGTCATCCGCTCGGCTCCGTCCCCGTGGCTGGGTGGCACCTGGCTGCTGCCTGGCCCCAGAGCTCCCCTCCCGCTGCCTGCAGCACTGCGCCAGCGCAGCGCGCCGTGCCAGGCTGACGCCGTTTGGCTCGGGAGAAGCTGTGTGTTCGCACATGGACGCTTCCAAAGCGAGCAGCTGGGTATGCGTGCGGAGGAGGAAGGAAGGAAGGGGAAAGCCAGCCGTCAGGGCGTTTCTATTGATGAGTTTGTTTTATCACGTAGGTGTCGAAATACTTTGCAAAGAGAGCAACCGAGCAATGTTTGGGCCTGGCCTTTAGCAGAGGCGTGATGGAGGAAGGGGCTGGGGCTGGGCTGGGGCTGGGGCTGGGGTTGGGCTGAGCTGAGCCGTGCTGCCCCCGGGGCCGGGCGCAGCGGCAGAGGTTCGGGCAGGCTGCTCGCAGGGTCTCAGTTGGCCGCCAGCCTTCCCCCGGGTCCTCCCTTCCCACAAGGCAGATTGTCATCCTTCCTCTCCGTGTCTGAGCTCCCAGGGGTCGGGATGAGAGCTGGAGGTTTGCCTCCATCCATCGATGCGTCCAGATCCGCCTAACGCTGTGCACTTCCCTCCTCGCCGCCGTCAGGTTTTGTTTCCTTAAATAAAGAGCCCTCAAAAGCGCTCATTAGCCATCTTAATGGGAATAGCGGAGTCACCTTGAATGCGGCGCGGCGGTTCCGGGCGGTGGGTGCAGGTCGCTGCTTCCCCGCTCTGTGCCTGCACCTCCCCGGGGCACGCAGCCTGGCCAGGATGGGCCCTTTTATTTGTGAAGGCGTTGGGGGATTAGTGGGAGGATTAGTAAATATGACCCCAGGTAAAGATTAAGATGGGGGAAAAAAAAAAAAAAAAAAGCTGTTTTTTCCCGTGCTGATGCACCGTGAAGATTAACGCGGGGTGGATTCGCAGCCAGCAGTCAGCGTGCTGTTGGAGGGGCGGCTCTGGCGGGAGGGGTGGGGGTCGATGGAGGGGGGGCACATGGCCTGGGGCGCCGGGACCCCCAGGTCTGCACCCCAGGGTGTGCTGGCTGCGAGCTGGGAGCTCATGCAGGTGGAAGCATCTGGGCTGCTGTCCCCGCGCCCGTGCCGAGTGCCCTGGTAATTGCGAGCAGCCGAATGCTGGCAGTACCTGACACTCGCTGCGAGGCCGCGGCTGCAGCAGCTAATCTGAAAGGACGTGAACTCGACAGGGAAGGCTGGAAAACACTCGGAGCAGCTGAGGAGGTGGGAGCAAATCAGCCCCCCTGGCCCCAGCTCTCCCGTGCATCAGGCTCCCTGTGCTCCAAGCCTCATCCCGCAGATGGGGCCAGGGCTCCCCGCAGAGCTCCGGGGATTAGCTGGGACCCGGGATCTTAGCTGTGTGCTGAGTGTCCATCAGATAAAGCCGTGTCCCACCGTGCTGCAGGCATGCGTGCCTCTCTGGAGGGCTGCGAGGTGCTGGGAGTCTTTGGGAGGACACCGGGGCATCCGTCCTTCGGGGGCTGGTGGGGTCCTCTGCTGCAGGATGGGAAGCGGGGATGGCTGTGAGCCATGCCCGGAGCAGCAGGAGGGCCAGGCGGTGTCCCTGGTGTATCCTCACCCTGCTCCCTTCTCCTCCCATCGCATGTTTGCGTTTCTGGCTCAGGGCTGAGGGGAATCCTCTCCTGGAGCTGGGACCTGTCTCCCAGGTTCATGGTGCGCTCTGGGAAGGAAGCAGAGCTCTGCACGTCCTGGCAGCCTTCACCCCTCTGTATGGGCTGTGCATTGTGGCCCTGTTTTGCAGAAAGCAGGAGGGTGGCTCTGCGGCTGCCAGAACTCCTGTCCTCCAGGAGCTGGGGGGGCAGACCCGCTGACCCACTGCTGCTGAGCCCCTCCTGCGCCAGGTGAGGTGGGATGCACGTGGGATGCACGTGGCGGTGCGAGCCCCCTGCTATGTGCAGGCCAGGCGCTGCAGGACAGTGCTGGTCACGCTGTACAAGGCTCAGAACCCCATGTCCGTGAGTGCCTGGTTGGGTGCACCTCGGTGCTCCCCGAGGTGCAGAGATGCTCCTGGTGGGGGGGCTCCATGGGCCTCCACGGCCGCTGGACTCCCTGCTGCCTCCTCCCAGCTCTGACTGAGCGTGCCAGTGGTGCTCTTGGTGCGTTTTTGGGTGCCAGCCCGTGGTGCTGGCGGTGCTGCTGCTGTCGGAGTGGGGAACACAGGGTTCCCCCTTCCCTGGGGGCCTGGCTGTTCCCTGCCCAGAGCCGTTCTCCTGCCAGCTGGAGGTGTTGCTGTAGTGACTGGAAAGTTGGAGGGGTGAAGCGCGGCCATTTCCCCTCTGAGAGCCACCTCCTGTGGCCGTGTCATCGGACCGGCACAGGGACTGCTTGCCAACGTGAGCGGCATCAGGGATGAGCCTGGTGCGTTCCCGACTGGGTGGCAGTGGGGGCACGAGCCAGCTCTTGGCGAGTCACCTCTAACCCTGCCAGGCAGGGCCTTCCCAGGGCCCCATCTGCCACCCTGCTTCTCATGGCAGCTCGTGGGAGCGGAGCAGCTGAGTGCGCCCCGCTGCCCCCAGGGAGCGGGAGGACAGGGGCAGGACTTTCCTGGTGCCAGGGCTGCGCTGCGCCATCCCCGCCTGCCGGGGAGCTCCAGGGCTCTGTGCCCAGCTGTGCGTCTTCACCACGCTGTGTCCCTGCAGGACGTGGCGGGGGTGGGGGTGGAGGGGCGCTGAGGTGGGAGATGCTGGCACAGACCCCAGGGATGTTGTGCTCTGCCTGCGTGGAGACCTTGCTTGCGTCCGGTGTCCGAGTGGCGTGGATCTGTTGTATTTGTGATGGGATCAGGCCTCCCGTGCCCCAGTGCCACCAGCCCCGCGTTTCCCTGTGCCGGGGATGCAGCACGGCCATGACATGGGCAGGACCTGGGCAGCACTGGGGCTCCCTGCCCTGCTCCCAGCACAGTGATCATGGGCTGCTGGGGCTCGCGTGGCTCTGGGGCTACTGTCCCTGCCCAGCTGCGCCTCGCTCTGCTTGGGCTTGGGGAGAAATGCCCCTAAGGACCGGAGGAGGAAGAGGCTGCGATTTTTTCAGCAAAAAATTTCACTCCTCTAAACACAGTTTAATGATTTATAAGCAAAATCCCTGTGACCCTCCCCCGGCCCCATACTATTGTCAGGTGGGGTTTGGCCCAGGGTGGCCACGGGGTGGGGAGCAGCGGCATCCCCCACCTTTGGTGCCCGGACGCCTTCCACGGGGAAAGCGTTTCCGCACCTCAGGGCTGGGTTGGTGCTTGGGCTCCTGGCTCCCCCCACGTCCCCACCGTGCCGGTGTGGGGCACGGCAGCCGTGGGGCTTCGCCTGCGCCGGAGCCGTGGGGCCGCGCGGCAGCCGGAGAGGTGGTATTTGGAACAAGGGCTGCGGCTCATAGGAAATCACGTGGCGCGGAGACCTGGGGCTTTACGGGAAGAGAGATTAGAGAGGCGAGGGGCAGCGCGGGGCTGCTTGGTGCCTGGGGCTGCCGCCCGCAGCGGAGCTGGCTCACGCCGCCTGCTCGCACGCAGCCCGGCCGGGAGCTGGGGGGCTCGGCGGGGCGCGGGGAGGCGCGGGCAGGTGGGGGGCGGGCGCGCCCTCCCCAAAGCAGATGGTCCCTCCGAAGCGAGCTGCCCCTTCCGCATCGATTCCCCGGGCTGGATGGTTAACGATTGCTTTCCAGGGTTAATTAAACTCTCCTCGTCGGGGCTGCTGCGCCGTGGGGGAGGAGCGTTCCCTACCTGCGCTGCTGCCTCCGACTGCGGCCCCGGGGAGGGACGAGGCCGCGGCTGCAGCCGGGATTTGCTTCCAGGCCAGCGCTCGCCCTCGATATAAATCCAGCAGCGTGGCAGTTGCGCGGGGAGGATCTCGGCGGCAGCCGGCTCTTCTCTCTGGGGCATCTGAAGCGCGGCGTTGTCAAGGTCAGCCGCCGAGCCGAGCCGAGCGCTAACCAGCTCGCTGCGGCCTTGGACGGAGAAGAGGCTGGCGGGCGTCTTCCCCCGTCTGTCGTTATTTTTGAGACCAGCCTGGTCCCTCCTCCCGCTACTCTGTTCCTTTAGGTTTAGGCTGCAAACACGTCTCTATTTCCAATTATTTTTAAAGCCGTCAAATATTTGGCAGCTGGACAGTCATTGTAGAGTAGCGTGTTTTGCAGAGCGGGTCACCAGCCATGCAATTGTTCGGAGTTTCTGATTCTTGCATATATAAATATGCCCTTTCATCGGGAGCTCTCAGTCGAAACTGCCATCTTTTGCCTCATTGTCAACATCGGCGAGGTTACGCATCGTTTGCTGACTCACAGCCTCCTGCTCTAATTACTCGGCTAAACTCCCTCTGCGGCGCGGGAAGCCGGTCCGAGCCCCCCGCCTTCTCTCCCTCCCTGCCCCCTGGCCAGCCCCCACATCCCAGCTCCCCGGGCTCCCAGGGCTGGCGGGGGGCTCATGCCCCTGCTCAGGGTAGGGGTGGATGGCGCAGTGAGCGTGCTGCCTCACTGGGACAGTGCGTGGTGTCAGCTGACCCCATTGGTGGGGTGCCCGTCCCCGTCCCCAGGTGCCGCCCCACCGACGGGTGCCGGCTGGGTGCTGCCGCAGCGCCGGGACCTGGCGGTGCTTTGTGCCGGGACCCCGGGCTCAGCGGGAGCCTCCTCTCCTCCCTCCGCGGCAGCACCAACTCAGACAAGCTGTGCAGTAAACCTGTTAGCTTATCCTCTTTTATCCCAGTCTGATATGATCATCCGCACTGTAAGCTTTCATCCGGGCCCAGCGTGATTTCCAGCGTTGGAGTGATTTGAACAGACGCCGCAATTACTGCAGGCTTGGTCTCACCCCGCTCCTCTGCGCGGCTTGGGCTGCTCCGAGGGCCGTGCAGGTGCCCGGAAGCAGAGCCGCGGAAGGTGGCCCAGGCTCTGGTGCTAACTACCAGCGTTATGTCTTAGCACTCCCAGCCCGAGCTCACCGGCATGGTGGTGTGCCCTGCCATGGCCTCGCTCCTGGGGGGCTCACGCCTTCCTCCCCCCGAGGGCCCCCAGCCCCTGCCCCGCGTGCCCCCGTCCCACAGAGCCCAGCGCTCTCGTTATCTTCCCATGTGTTCGGTGCTAATATTGCGGTGGAAACAATGCCCTTGCAAATCCCACTTGCTAGCAGAGGTGAAACCTAGCCTGGTAATCCAGTGGTAGTGACCGTGCGCCAAGCCAGTAATGCAGCGCTGCTGGCTTTGGAGGAGCAGATACCTTATTTATTTATATATATAAAAACATATATGTGTTTGCACAGGCTTCTGTCTGTCACGGAATGGTACAACCACACATCTTATCTTGTAAAGCCATATTTTGGCCCTTTTTTCAAAAGAAAGTGAATTTTAAGCACAGGAGACAGTGATGGTTTCTTTGGAGCTGTTACGATCTGCCATGTACAATAAATCCGTCTTAGTTTGTGGATTATTGGCCCAATAGACCGTAACAGCTCTGTCAGCCCCTCCTGGCATGCTGTGTCCAGCGAGCTCAGTGTTGTGTTGGTTCTCCTTTTTTTCTAACAGAAATTTCCTAAGGATTTTTCCATGCCGTGTGCATGTACAGCAGCTGATATGGAAATCGCAGGAGCTCCGCTGTGTGCCCAGGTTTTTTTTTTTTTTTTTTACATATATATTTCCCCTCTGAAAATACCCACAGGCACAAATCTCCACGAGGGAGTCCAAGTCCCTAAAATCTGTTAAAGCATAAAGGCAGAGCTGTCACTGCTGGAGAGCAGCAGGATGGCGTAGAGCTGTGCTGGAAGAGCGGGTCGGTGTTTTGGGGTTGTTGGGCTGGGCTTCCCATAGAGCACCTCGGCCCTGCCCGGGGTCAGCAGAGCCAGGCAAGGGGACGGGGACAGCAGGGACAAGGCCTGCGCTGCTCGGGGCTGGAGCAGGAGCCGTGTCCCCGGGGACTGGCGGTGGGGGGATTAGCGAGGGGGCAGCTGGTGGGGGATACATCCCTCTTTGTCCTCAGGGCTGTGTGGGGCTGCTCTGGGCTGGGGCAGGGCTGAGCACTGGGGGCCACTGGTGCTGGGTGGGCAGCGTGTGGCCGTGCTGTGACATGCCCCCCTTAGCACCGTGAAGGCCCAGCCCTGTGCCGGGGGAGCTGGCCAGCCAGGCAGCTCCGTAAGCCCATTAAGAGCTCAGTGAACCCCGCGCCTCGCGGGGCTGCGCTGGGGACTTGCACTGCTCCACCACAAACCGCCTGAGCCCGCAGCCCCAAACCCCAGCGCGGGGCTGCCTGCTGCAGGGGCGCACCGGGACCTTTTTCTACCCCTAACCTGGATGTCAAAGGCATCAAAAAGAAGTGAAGGAGGAAAGAAAGCAGGATGGGTCTTTGTGAAGGCCTGGAATGGAAAAGTGCCTTCCTCTGTGTATGCGCAGCGTCCTTCACAGAGGTTCGCATTGTGAGCTCCTGGGTCAGTTAAGCAGAAGTCCAGGAGAGTCACCGTGGACATTCCCTCCTGTGGGATGGAGGTGGTTAGAGGCAGTGGGAGTGGGCATGCATGGGATGGTCCCCTTCTCGGGGGTGAGGGCAGGTGTTTTCCTGCAGGCTGTCTGCCCCGGGAAGTGGGCTGGGGGTCCTGAGCCTGTCATGGGCAGAGCAGCGTGGCATGGCAGAGTGTGGTGGTGGCAAACACGTCCAGCTGCTGCTTCAGCTGTCAGGGAAGGGAGAGCAGGCAGAAGCTCTCACACCCACACCTAACTCCAGCTGTAGCTGCGGACCCCTGGAGCTTGGAGCAGGGACCGCTTACCCTCTGGACGTGGGTGGAAGCCCCACGTTGCTGAACGTGTCGCAGCGGTGCTGCCTGGGCTCCCCTCCCAGCAGGGTCCCTTCTGTTTGAGCGGAGCCCCGGTGTCTCTGGGAGAGCATTCTGGGCCAGCTGCCCCTGCTGCTGGAGGCCTCGTGGAGCTTTTGGGTTTGCCAAGCCATCGGCTCTGCCACACTACTCTCCTTCAGGTGAAGAGCTGCTCAGGGCCCAGTGCTTTCTCTCCAGAAGGGCACTCGCACTCTGCAATCATCTTCTCAAATCACAGCTCCTGTTCGCTAAGCTAACTGTCTCAAGCTCCTTCCATCCTTGGCCATCTTTCCCTCATGCTAACGGCATGGATCTGCAGCTCTCCTCCACCCTTGTCCATTCTGCACATCCTGTGAGCAGCTCATCCCCGCCGCCCCCGCTCCCCACCTTGCTTCGTGCCGTGCATCCCGCGGCTCAGCCAGCCCCATGCCTCATGCACACAGGCACGCTGTGCTGTGCCATTGCTCCTTCCTCCCTGCGCTCGGGTGGCTGCAGCTCGGTCTCCGGGACCAGCCCATCCCACCTGTGCTTTTTTAACAAGGCACTGTGTGTGAGACCCCAGTGAAAATCTGTCTGACCCTAGCCCTAACTCACAATCTGATTGAAGACAGACACTGGGGCTTCTTGGTACAGCCTCTTGCTGCTGTTCTGCTGTATCCAAGAGGTACCACTCAGTGTCCCAGCCACCAGCTCTCTCGGAAGTGTTTTCCCAGTGACTCTTCCCATCCTCCTGCCCAGGACTGGTGTTTTTCCATCCTGTCCTGGCAAGCTAGAAAGAAAGAAGAAACCCTTTGTCTTGGGTTCAGTAAGCATCGGGCACCAGGGGAGCTGGTGGACACCCCTCTGGCAGAGAGCTTGATGTGGGGCTCATTTCATGCACTCCTCAGAAATAGAAGCTGGTGGAGCTCTGTTTTCTCCCATCCCAGAGCACAGTGTGCTGGCGATGCAGGTGTAGCTCTGGTCTGTGTGCACTCGTGGTTCTGGTGCTTGCTGTGTGGGGATGGAGGGATGGGTGGGTGGATGGAGGGATGGATGAATGGAGGGCTGAAGGGATGGAGGGAGGGATAGATAGATGGAGGGATGGATGGATAGATGGATGGATGGATGGAGGGAGGGATGGATAGATGGAGGGATGGATGGAGGGATGGATGGATGGATGGAGGGATGGATGGGTGGATGGGGGGATGGATGGGTGGGTGGGTGGATGCATGGAGGGATGGAGGGATGGGAGTTCTGAATGAGTCTCCCTCATCCCCATTGGTGTCATGGCTGCGGTGTCCCCCCTTCTCCCAGTGCTGTCCCCAGAGCCCAGCAGCAGGCAGCCAGGAGCTGGCTGCTCTCACTCACGCTGGGTGGTCTCAGTGCCATTGATTGCTGTTTGCAGTTGTGTTGAGAAAGCTTTGTGGCTCCGCTCCCCAGGAAACAAGGAGCTGGGTGCTCTATGGTCTGTAGCAGTTATGGAGGGAGGAGGCCCTTGGGCGACCTTACCTGGCTGTCATCTCCTTGCTGCTTCTCCTATGATGCTCTAGCTCACCCACGGTGTCACACACTGTACTGCCGTGTCTTCACTGACCCCAAGATGACATTGTGACTGCTTTGGGGCTGGGCTGGTGGCACTGGGGACACAACAGTGGCTTGGCTCAGGCTGGTGTCCTGAGGTGCCTGCCTAGGCTCTCCATTGCCCCAGTGCTGGGCCACCCTGCGAGCACACACCTGGCATGGGAGCTCGCGAGCTCCAGTGATCGCCTGCTGCCTGAGCGGGAGCGCCGGGGTTTGATCTGTATTATTGTAGATTTAAAAAAATGTGATTGCTCTTTCCCAGTTCCTATGTTTCCTGAGAGCGGTCTAGTTTCCTAGCTTATCTTCAGACAGCCTCAGGGGTATTCCCTGGGAGTTTGGGAGTTTAATCAGGCATTGCTGGGGCATGTGAACTCTGCGTATAGTGGCTGTTCCCATGGAGGGGAGAGCCTCTTGCAGATATTTAGGTTGGCGTGCCTGTGCTGGGGGCTGGGCCTGGCTGGGAATGCGCGGCTCCTTTCCGGGGAGGGGACAGGGAGCGCAGGGTGACGGCCGCCTGGCCGGGAGTAGCTCGTGGGCCGGGCACGGGGGCTCTGCGGGCTGCCCCCTGCAGCGGAGCTCACGGGAGGGAGCGGCCGCACTGACGGTATTGGCTGCTTCTGTGTCTCAGCCAGGCAGCGCTCGTGCCCTCCAGCCCTGGCTCTGCCACCTGCGTCCTTTCTTCCTAGCCGCCGAGTTTGTGTCAGAGCATCCCGGGTGGGGCTCTCCATCTCCCCCAGCCCCCTGCCCTCCTCCAGCTCCATGCCCCCCAGCCCTCACTTCGCTGCTTGTTCTGGTTTGGGTGATTTTTAATTGCGCTGCTAAGGGCAGGCAATCAGGAGCTGCGTGGAAATGACCGATAGGCGAGATGTTGGGCTCTGCTTTGCTGGTGAAATCGAGGGCTTTTGTTGCTGGCTGTTTAGCAGGCAGTATTTCTTTTTAGGCTGGATATATTCCTGGCAAGAAAAATGATGGATGCTCTGTTTCGTTTCCAGTGGCAGTGTTTCAGATTCCTTGCTCCAGGGCAGAAGCTGAGCTAACTCCGATTCCGGAGCAGCTCTGGTACCTTGGCAGCTTAAAGGCCACGGGGTTGCTTGAATGACAAGTGGCACTGAGCACAGGGAAGGCTCGGGAGAGTCGGTTTTGTGCAGCGTGCCCTCGATCTCTTGCAGGAAGCGGGGCGGGAGGAGTGAGAGCCCACTGAGCGGGGAGGGAGCCTTTCATTGTCTTAGTGCTTTGCAGGCAGAACGTGTGGCGTTGGAAAGCGAGCCCGACGCACAAAGGAGCGGAGCGCTGTGCCTTCCCAGCGAGCGGGGCTGCGCTGCGTGTCACTGCCGAGGCAGCTGGGTAGGTGCTGAGTCTTGGAGCACAGCTAATTCCTGTGTCCTGGGTGCTCCTGTGCTCCCCTTGCCCCCCTGTCTGCCCTGAGCCCTGCTGTGCCTGGCTGGGGGTCTGGGTGCAGACCCCGGAGGCTCAGGACAGCTCCTGTGCTGAGCTGGGGCTGTGGACACCATGGCACAGAGCAGCGTTGTGCCCACCCCACCCTGACGATCAGCCTTCCTCTTCTTTCTCCTTCTTCTTCCTATTTTCCTTATGCAAGCATGGCCAAGTGAAACACGGTGCTGACCAAAAATAACAACCGCAAGCAGATCCAGACAATGGATAAGCCCCCAGTGAGGGCAAGGGCGACCCGAATCCTCCCAGAGGAAGACGGGATTATGCTGCGTCCTATTAGACATCTGTCAATAGCTGCCATTTGTGGACCCCGGCTGCTTCCCGACAGTGCAGCCACCTTCCTGGTGCTAGAGCGATTCCTCCAGCAGCCCATGTGCGCTTCGTGGGGCTGCCTTTGGGGTGATGGCACATGTCACTGCTGTCAGCGCAGCAGCCCAGCCCTTGGGGGTGGTTTTGGTGTGGGCAGCTGAGATGATCCCAGGTCCCCTTGGATGCCAACATCCTTGTCAGCCTCCAGAGGGTGACTGGCTGGTCCGTGCCCTTGCTGCTCCCATCCTGTTGTGGCTCCTTTGGGCTGGGTCCCTGCATTTGGGCGGTGGTGCAGCTCTGGGGAGCAGGATGTGGGGTCCTGAGCATCCCTTGGTGTGTGCTGTGCCCTCACAGGGCTACAGGGGGATGTAATGCTGAGAGCTGGAGCAAGCAGGACCTGCTTGGTGCTGGGGCTGCTTGGAGAGGTGGTGCTGACGGGTCTGGGGCTCTTCACTGACAAATACTCCCATGCTGCTGTGCCTACAACTTTGTTTTTAATTAACTTCTAGAAGCTTTGCTGCTGCTGATCAGTCTCTCTGTGACCCGGTTATCAGTTATACCCCACGTAATTTATGTTTTAATCGGCCCATCTGTTAGCTGTGGTGATTCACAAGGCTCAGGGCTGCGGGGGTCTCCCCGGGCAGGGGTCCCTCTGCAGTGCTTGGTGCTCCTGCCGGGTGCCGGAGCCACGCAGGGCAGCTTGGCGGGGGGGCTTCCTGCAGCACTGCTGGCACATGGGAGGGCTGCGTATCTGCCAAACCTCCTTTGGTTCGCCTGTGTCCCCTCCCACTCGGAGAGTCCAAATCCCTTCCTCTGAGATGCTCTCAGCCAGTTCAGCTCAGATGCCCTGGCTGCGCACAGTGCTTGGGTAGCAGTGCCCACTGTGGTGCTGTGCTCTTGCCCCGGGGTGCTGCAGCCATGGGCTCGTGTCTTCTGTGTGCTGGGATGTGCCAATGCCCAGCAGGCAGCAAATGTCCCCAGTGCCCTTCCCATAGGATTGGTCAGCCCAGCCCCTGAGTGCTGTAGTCCCAAAATACCGTCAGTCACTTCCCTTGGCAGCGTGATGGGGCTGTGCTGGAGGATTCCCTCCAGGAAGGTCTGGGTGCTTTGCAGGGGAAGGTAGTTCTGCTGGGCCAGGACCACGGCTCCAGGGTGCGCTGTGTCTCCTGGCCCTGCAGGGAGGTTGCTGGCTGGGGTACACAGCGCCTCGTGGCATTATCTGGGACTAAGTGGGTTTATGTGCTGCTCTTCAGCACCGGCTCAGAGCCGTGCCTCCTCCTGTGGCCGCGGGTGGGGGACGGCGCTGAGGAGTGGGCGAGCATGGAAGCGCTCCCCAGCAGAGCCGTGCCACGGCGCGTGAATGTCAGATGCTGCTTGGCTGCGAGATCGGCTCTTGCAAACACAGATCTGTTCAATCCCATTTGGAGGGAGGTGGGGGAGGCGGGGGGGCCTTCCCGAGTCTCAATCTGGTAGGTTTTAGTTACAGTCGTTTTCGGATTTGGGCAGTAAACGGCGCAGCTTTGGCATGGGGGGATGGATGAGCAGTGCGGGGAGCGCGCTGGGGGAGGTGACGCTGCCAGCCCCCGCTGTCCCCAGGCTGTGGGGCCGGCCGTGGCCACGCTCGCCTTCACTGCGTCCCCGGGCAGCAGCTGTGCGAGCAGAGGAGGGGGAGGAGTCGCCTGGAGTTGTCCACAGGGCAAATGGAGCCCTGAAACACTCGGATGGACGTTTCAAATCGCGTTATCTCCATAACCGCCCTGCTCTGGCCCTTCCAAGTGGCAGCGGAGATAAGTGGATTTCGAGGGAGCGCCTGGTCGTCTGACATTTAAGGCTCCGTAATCCATAACTACCGCCCCTCAAAGGCAAGAAGGAGCCATGCTCCCCAGCCGGGCAGCGTGGGGCAGCCCCAGGGGTCCCTGTGGCAGTGACCGCATGCCGGGGCAGGTTGGGTCCTGGATCACTGCGGGGAGGAGACAGAGCTGCTGCTGGCACCGCAAGGATGGGGCTCCTGTCACCAGCATGGAGGTGCTGGTGGCATGGTTGTCTGCTTGGTGCACCAGTCAAAGGCTCTTTGGAAAGCCAGGGCGCTTTGCTCTTGGTCTGAGGCATCTGTGCAAGGCAGGAGCCAGCAGGGAGGCGGCATTGCCTTCTGCACGCGGAGCCGGACATGCGCACAGAGGCGGTGTGGCCCCAGCACCCATTCCTGGCTGGGCAGGCTGTGCGCGAACCGGGAGCTGCTCCCGGGAGGCACCATGGACGGGGAGCGGCTGTCTGCGAGGAGGAGGCTGGTGGAAGCCACTCTGTGCGCCATGACGATGTGCCATCTGCTTTCAGGGCTAATTCCAGATGCTGGATTTAATCTTCCGTAGCTTTTTTAATTTGGGAGTTGGCTTCTTAGTGTCCTTTCGTGCCACCTTGGTAGCGGAACGGCTGCCGTGGCTGACCCTGTAAGGATGTTCTGGAGATGAACCACCTCCGTGGAAGCGCCCATCTGGCGACCTCTCACAGCACCGCCCATGTTACCTACACCTACAGCACCGCCCCAAACCACGCCACGCCTCTGCGTCCTCTCCTGATGCCCTGAGAAACTGAAGTGGGTGGCGGTGACAGTGCATCCACGAGCGGAGCTTCTGGCTCGACCAGTTTTTGGGTGGATGAATGCAAAGAGCAGAGCTTGTGGTCTGCAGGGTTGACAGAGATGAGTTGCAAAGAGGTGAAGAATGCCCTTGTCTTTATCTGGTGGTACCTGTGCCTGTTACCAGGTACCATTAGAAACCCCCTGGATGGATGTCCTGCGGGGACCTTCAGCCTTGTGCCTTGACTTCTCCCCTCATTCCTTGGTTCTCTTTGGTTTCCCGGCATGCCTTTGGCTGTTAGGCAGCCTGTAGGTGGCCGTGCCATGCTCTCCGTCCCCATGCCCAGCTCTCCCCTGCAGCTGGGGACTTGGTGGGTCCCACGCTTCCAGGCCAGAGCAGTGACAACATGGGCCCTGGTTAGGGATGGCCACAGCGCAGTGGGGTCCGCCTGTCTGTCTGTCTGTCCAGCTGTCTGTCTGTCCGCCTGTCCCAGTCCATCGCTGGGAGGCGGGGGCTGTGCCGGGCGGCTGGCCGTGCCTCGACGGCGCAGGGAGGGGTGAGGGGGAGGAAGTGGGGACAAAAACCCTGCGGTGGACACAATTACAGCCACGTAGTGCCTCCTTTTTAGAGGCTGAAAAGATGCTGGTTTCCCTTCCGTCGTCCGTCTGCTCCACCTCTGCCGGCCAGACAATGGCGGGCCCTGGTGCCCACCAAGCAGCACACAATGGGGAGGGAGCTGCGCTCCCGGAATTTAAAGAGCTGAACTTTTAATTTTTGTCCCTTTGTCTCTCGAGCCTGGGAGCACCTCGGCTTCAGCTTTTCTTCTTTTTTTCTCTCTTTACGTTTATGTCTGTGCATGGCTGAACGAACAGTGGCTCTTATGGGAGCAGATTGATTTATTTAAAATTAAAGGAAAGCAGAAGTTATTTTTAAAGACAAGAGTTTTTACATCTGAGGGAGCTGATTGCTTTCCAGTAATGCTAGGCAGCAGACAGTGAAATAGCGCAGGGGGCTGGAAATCGCTGTCCGTCATTTCCACTAAGCTCCGCTCCTCTCTCCGATAAACGCTTCCTGCAACCTGGGGCCACGGTGCCCAGTGCCCACAGTTCAGCATTCTCTGCTTCTGAGTTTTGGAGTCGGAGCGCTCCTGGCATGGGTCTGGGGCAGGGCAGCGGGTGCCCAGTTTGCAGAGTTTGAGTTCTTCGGGGTGAAGCCCACGGAATGCAGAGGCAGTGGCAGGGATTGCTGCTCCCGAGAGGGCAGTGCCGGTGTCGGGGCAGCTCCTGTCAGGTGCGGGGCAGCCCTGTGCAGAGCTGTCCTGACCCTGCATGCTGGGCTGGGGGCCCGCCCGCCCTTGGTGGGTCCCCTTGAGCCCTGGCACGCCTCCAGCCTAAGCTGCGCGGTGCAGACCTGGGTGCGCGGGCACATCACATGCTGCTTAATGCCGCGCTGCAGCTAAGCACCTTCTGACAGGGACCCAGCTGACGCCGCCCAGCGCCTTCCCCAGGGGATGGGGGCCGGGAAGGGGGCAGGGGCCGGGAGGGCCCGCTGTGCCTTTCCTGGGGTCAGCCATAAAGACGGGATTAAGATAATTAATTCCTTCCCCCCCCAGCCTCAGCAATTAACGATGTGGGGCCAGGGCAGTGCGGCCGTGCTGAGAGGCGTGGGGCGATGCGGGGGGGGCCCTGTCCGTGGGCACCCCGGGGTGAGGCAGCGCCAGGCGGGCGCAGATGGCGGGAGCTGGCGGTGCAGCCGCGGGACAATGGCGGGATTGTGTGGTGCAGGGCCGAGCTCAGGCAGCTGGGTGCTGCGCAGGCCGGTGGTGCTGCAGTGCACAGGGGATGCAGTGCTGGGACCTGGTGGGGTGAGACCTGCTTTGCACGGCGGGGTGGGACCAGGGCGCAGGTTTCTGCTGCAGGCAGCTGCAGAGGGCCTGCCGTTGCAGCCGACCGCAGGGAAGATGTGCCCTTGGAAATAACTGATGGAGATGGAGACAGCAGTGCACTGTTGCGCAGGGACAGGCCCGAAGGAACAGGGCTGCCAGGAGTGCAGGTGTGGAGAGCCAGGCCCAGGGGCATTGTGGCAGTGACCAGCTCCAGGTGGGAGAAAGCCTGCAGCCAATGTCCTGCCTGCGGCGCTGCCCGCAGCCTGCTGTCCTTGGTGTGGAGCTGTGCCCTGTGGTGTGGGGCTGGGCTCTGTAGTGTGGGGCTGGGCCCTGTAGTGTGGGGCTGGGCTCTGTAGTGTGGGGCTGGGCCCTGTAGTGTGGGGCTGAGGCCTGAGGTGTGTGAGGCGAGGGATGCTCCTGCTGTCCTGCAGCACAGCTTGTCAGTGAGGCCGGTGGCACGTGGTAGAGGTTTAAGGGCGGGAGCTCAGCAAGAAGCCCCAGAAGGTGTCTGAGCGATATCAGCGGCAGCTCAGGCTCCACCAGATTACACAGGGCGGGAGCGTGAGCTCGGCAGGCTGGTAAATCCGGGGCTGATCCAGCACAGTGCTCGCAGCTGCAGATCCCCACCGGGCGGCCAGGTCTGGCCGTGAGCATGCAGAGCTGGGGACAAGACTGCTGCTTCATTACAGAGCAGTGGGCACATTGCTACCGGCCTGGGGGTGTTCGGGGGGCAGTGGGCCTGAGGTGGTGGGGAGCGAGCCCTCTGTGCGCTTCCTGCATGGAGTGCCGGCGCTCCGCGCTGCTGTGGGGGGGCCTGGGAACTCCCGGCCTGTCCTCCCACCCCGGGCACGTGGTGCCTGCTCTGCCGCAGGCCGAGGCCCACTGGGCCCTGCTTAGCAGGCCCGCAGCCCTGTCCCCTCCTTCGCTCGGTGCCAGGGTGAGCAGGGCCACCGCTGCGAGGGGCGGAAGAGGAGAAGGGCTGCAGGAAAGGCGGTCGCAGGCGGGTGTGAGATAATGCCGCCGGGCTGCTTTATCTCACATCCTCCCGTTAGATGCTTTTCCTGCCGCGCTCCCCTCCTGGCCCCAGCACCGGGAGCTTTTGTCGTTGAGGTGTGACCCATCCCAGTGCCGCAGGAGCCGGCCAGGGCCTGCTGCTGCCGCCCGGCACCCTGCGGCCTTGCCGCCCTCCTCTTGCTGCCCGGCCGGGCTGTGCCGCGGCATTGCCCACGTGGCTGCCGGCCGGGAAGGGCAGGCTGTCCTGCGCCGCAGCCCTCCCTCCCACGTGAATCGGAGAGCTGCGGGCTGGAACCCGAGTCCTGCATCGATCCGCGCTGCATCTTAAATCCCACAGCAGCTGAAGCAAGCGGTTTTAGTGCGAGGGTGGGGGTGTTTTTCTCCACAGGCGAGCTGTCTCCTGCGTCGGGGTGAGATGGGCTGTCTTCCTGTTCCAGTAATGTGATGTTTGGCACAGGCACCTCGCCCCCGTCTGCATCCAACCGCTCTGCTGCTGGGCTCGTCCGTAGGCAGCGCCCTGGGCTGTGGCAGAGTGCAGGCACCACCAAGCTGTGCCAGGGGGCATGGAGTCCCACAGAGCACTGTGTGCGTGGGGCTGTGGCTGAGGGGCTGCAGGGGGTGGGGCTGCAGGAACGCTGCCTACCTGTGCCTGGCCCTCCCCAGGGCAGTGGGACCAGCGAGGGGCCCCCTCCAGCAGTGCCCTCCCCCAGCTGCTGCCGGGGTGGGGACGTGGGTTCCTGCTCCGCTAAGCCCTGGAGCTTTTCTCTAAAGCCTGATTACTCTGGCAGTGCCTGTGCGTGCGTGCATGCGTGCGTGCTCGGGAGGGGAGGAGGAGGAATTTCACAACAAGTGTTGGCGGCCACGCCAGGCCCAGCTGCCCCTGATCCCCCCAGGGCTGTGGCACTGCTGGGGACCCATGCTGAGGGGGCTCTCTTGTCACCTCTCCGCAGTGACAGGGGATGTGGGGCATGGTGCTGCTGGGTGGGCAGGAGGTGCATGCTGCGGCTCGCCTCCCTTCCCCTGCCTGGTGCTAGTCTGGGCACTGCCCTGGGGACAAGGGCCCAGGGGGAGGGTGAGCAGAGCCACAGGCAGCATGCCATGCTCCAGCTCCGTCCTGCATCAGGCACCGGCCCTGCGGGGCTGCACGTTGCTGGAGCAGAGCAGGACGGGAGCCCCGTGACTGCCGTGGGGCTCTGGGCCCTGGGGGAGGAGAGGCAGCGCAGGGAGCCCTTCAGCAGTGAGGTGACATTGCTGCCGGGCCAGGGCTCCCTTTGTGCCCCCTGATCTCTGTCTGGATGGCGACCCTTTTAGAGAGCAGCGGAACGGATCTCCACCGAGGTCCGTTCCCTGGAGTTTCTTTGTTCGTGGCGCTGAGACTTTCATTGCAGGGGGAGGAAGAGCTGCTTTGAAAAGCCCGTTTGCTCTTGCCAGTACTAACTCTCTTTTATTTTCTACTTCCAGAGCCGTATGTTTTGTATCAGAGCCGCGGAGTATGTCTCTGCACTGAAACTGTGCTGAAGACCTTTGCGGCCGAGCTGGGAGGACCCGCCCCGTTCATGAGCGCTCCCGTGTGAGCTTTGTCCGGTGGCCGGTGTGTCGGTGCTGCAAGAAGGGCTTCGGGGGTCTTCTGCTTGGGCTTTGGGGTGCTTTTTTTTGGTTTGGTTTTGTTGTTCTGCTCCGTGCACCATGTCGAATTCGGGCTCTCATCAAGACACTGGGAACAAGCCAGAGACGGAAAAAAATAATCAAGATGACTCTCATCCCCCTGTCAGCTCAGAGAGGAGGAACAAAAGTGGAATAATAAGTGAACCTTTGAACAAAAGTCTTAAGAAGTCCCGTCCGCTTTCCCACTATTCCACCTTTGGTAGCAGCAGCTCGGTAAGCGAACATTCAGAGAAAGGCAACCCCTTAACTAATGGCAACGAAGCAACTGTGGATAAAAGTAATTCTACCTCAAAGCACAAAAACATCTCTAGTATGCTGAGCAAATTAGACAGGGTGGCAGAAATCTCCTCAGAAGGACAGAATGCCCTACAACAGTTTGCTCAGTCGACAGAAATGCTCAAAAGAGTGGTACAGGAGCATATTCCTCTAGCAAGCGACCATGGGACTGGTATCTCTGATATGGAGGCAGTCTCAGCTGCAGAGACAATGAACAGCCCCTCTGATTTTCCTTACCTGGGGGCTTTTCCCATCAACCCAGGCCTTTTCATTATGACCCCTGCTGGCGTGTTTCTGGCAGAGAGCGCGCTCCATATGGCTGGCTTGGCAGAGTATCCAATGCAGAATGAATTGGCATCTGCCATCAATTCGGGAAAAAAGAAACGGAAAAGATGTGGCATGTGCCCGCCCTGCCGAAGACGGATAAACTGCGAGCAGTGCAGCAGTTGTAGGAATCGCAAAACTGGCCACCAGATTTGCAAATTCCGAAAATGTGAAGAACTCAAAAAGAAGCCTTCTGCAGCACTGGAGGTAACCGGCCCCTGTCAGGCACCCTAACCCTTCCTCGGGCAGCTCTCCTGGGTTCGGATCTTGCCCTAGATAATAAAACACCTGGTACTTCCTATTTTTTTTCTTTTCCATTAACAGTTCTCACCACAAATTGTGTACATTGCCCAGTGCCCCTGTCCCTGCCCCCTCGATGTGCTGGGTGAGGGCTGAGGACACCCAGTGCCGGGGGCCTTTTGTCAGCATTCGAGCAGTGTTGGGTTGCAGTGCTGCTCCCCCCGCGCCAGGCAGCTGCTCCTGACCTGGTGGTTGGGTTGGAGGATGGCAGGGCTGGCTGTAGAGGCAGAGCCTGCGGGTGGTAGGGGTGTGAAGCCGTGTTCGTGGCGCACATGGAGCCCGGTCCTTTAGTTCACCCTTCGTTCCATGCAGTAGCAGGGAGCCCTGTGTTTGGGTGGGAAGTGGCTGCAGGGCACATTAAGCATGCGGGACTGTGCCTGCACTGGGGCAGCGCTGCTTCGAGCATCCTGTGGGGCTCACTCAGGTGCCTCCTGGAGTACATGCATTCCCAGGGGCGCTGGGATGGCTGCTGTGGTGTGGGATGCAGCCCTGCTCTGGATGCTGTGCTGAGCATCCCCTTGGTTCCCTGCACGTGCTGCACCTACGCTCTGCAGGTGGATGCTTTGTGGCCACGGGGACTGTGCCATCACAGTGACGTTGGCCTTTGAGCTGCTGACTCACCCACTGGGCTGGGGGCTGCCTTGCTAAAAGCCAGGGAAGGCGCATTGCTGGCGTGGGGACCGCAGGAATGTGCGGGCGCACTGGGTCATGGCATGGGATGGGCTGGAATTTGCCCTGGGCCATGCATGCCCGGCAGGCACATGGTCCCCTGAGTGAGTGCGATGTGGGTGAGGGCTTGGAGCGCTGGGGAGCGGCTGTGCTGTGCCGAGGCCCCTCTGCAGATCCCTCATGTACTGTGTGTGATTTCTGTGGGAGCCCGTCCAGCCGTCTGCTGTGCTTCCCTGTCCTCCTGCTGTTGCTGAGTGCACCTGCAGAGCTGGCAGAGGCCAGAAGTCACCCTGACATCAGCCAGATCGTGTGTCCTGGCACGAGGGCACGGCCTGTGCGCTGCTCTTCCTAAAGAGATAGCCCACTGTTTCCTTAACCACGTCCCACATTTTCAATTAGCGTCAGCTCTGAATGAATCGTGAAGGGGAAAAAAATCTATTTGGGCGGTGGGGATGAGGAGAGGGGGACTGTGTCTTTCAAAAACCGCTGTATTGCTAAATTATATTCTTGTTCTAATTTGCTGAGTCAGTGATCTGGAAAAAGGGAGAAAGGAAAAAAAAAGTTCATCTCTTCGGAAGAGTCCTAAAGCGGGTCAATAGAATCAGAGCTCGCATCAGCCGGAGGAGCCGCTCCCTTCTCCCAGCATGGTGCTGGTTTGGGGACAATAAATAGCACAGGGAGCCCATGAAACGCTCACCCCCTTGATTTGTTTTCTCATTCCGCATCTGGCTGAGATTGGAGCTGCTCATATAGGGCTTTCAGTTTGATAGCACTGAGGCCTAGAGAGGATGCTCGTATCCTTCCTAGGTGCAGGGCTATTGAGGCCAAGGAGAGCAGGTGATGCTGGGCCGTCTGCTTTTTGGAGCAGGTGCTCCTGCAGCAGCCATGGTCAGGATGTCAGCCTGTGCCACGTGTTCTCCTTGGTAGGGCTGAATGAGATTGCGGCTGGGATGGTGGTGCTGGGACCCGGCTGGTGCCCCAGGGTCACCTGTGTCATTAAGTCTCAGCCCACATCACCCAGCGCTGGCAGTGCACTGCCTTGGACTGAGGGCAGCCACGGGAGCCGCCGTCCCCTGCCTGCCCCACAGCCTTGTGGAGCTGGCGGTGGGCAGCACCGTGGGCCGCGGCTCCTGGCAGGCTGTTGTCACGTAAGCAGTTCTGGTGTCGGGCTGGAAAATTCATAGGGCTTTAGTGAGGCATCATCCCACCGCAGGGGCTGTGCCAGAGCTGAGCGTCAGAGGAGCAGCACACGGTGACCCTGCCGGGCCCTTCTGTCTGCCAGCCGCACGTGTGGACAGCAGCGTCCTCAGAGAGCCCGGACAGGGGCTGCAGCTGTGATTAAACATTGATCTAAAATCAAGCAGTAAAAAAAATAGAATTAAACCTTTATGGCAGCATAAAAATCAGGCTAAGTCCCTGTCCCGCCGTTAAGCTTTATCTGCACATCTAAAGAGCCTGAATAACCGGTCGCCGCTGGTGTCCTGGTGGAGTGGCTGCTGGCTGAGGCGGTAGGGCCGGCGAGGCGGGTTGGGGGCTTGCAGCGGGCGGCTGCACGTCCCTGCACCGACCGGGCTCCTCTGGGCCCTGCCAGCCCCCGGCAGTGCTGCAGCCCTGGACAAGTAGCCCTGGGCTTTTCTGCTGAGCTGTAGGGCACGTGGAGGCCGCAGACAGCGGGGATTTTACTCAACAGAGCTGTCCTCCGTCTGGAGGAGCCTTGGTGAGGTGACCGTGGTGCTCTTGCTAACGCTGGTGTAATGTTTTTTATCACATTGAGGGGATGAGGGAAGATCTGCTGTGGGCATCTGCGCGAGAGCGGTTTGTCTGTCTCCCTTTGGTAATGGAGAGCAGTCTCAGACACCTCCTTCCAGGCCTGTTAGAAGTTCCCTCTCCTCTTTCTCCTGGGAGAGATCTGAAGAACTGGCCCTTGCCTGTCAGTCCGTCGCTGTGTGCCCCGTGGCTCAGCAGCCTGTCCCGAGCGTGGACCCAGCGTGTCTGCTACGTGGTGCCGCAGCTCCCGGCCTCATTGGCCAGAGGCACTTCTGTTGCTCAGATACTTGGTTACAGTTTGCAGGGACCGCAGCTCGCCCTGGAGGCTGGGGCTGGGAGCAGGGCTGTACCAGCGTGGGCTGCCTTGGCCCTGTGACGGTGCCACGCTCCCCAGCTTGATGCCGCTGGGATGCGTGGGGGCTGGGGGCTCTGCGGGAGAAGCCGTGCTTCAAACTCCTGTCTCCTCCTCTGGTGCCGGCAGCACGTGGGCTCCAGGAGCTCCCAGCTGTTCTGTGGGTGGTGTCAGAGAACCCGCTGGTTCCTCACCGCTCCTCGTGGCCAGGCAGGGTTTGGCTGGGCTGGGCTGGGGATGTCCTCGCCAAGCCTTGGGTCAGTGCCGGGGCTGCTGCTGCTGCTGTCCCATACTTGTTTGGGTGTGGAGAAATGGGAGGAGGGGGCTTCTGTGGGTGCCTTCTGCTCTGGCCTGCTGTCCCTCTGAGGGATGTCCCCTTGGTGACCGTGTGGCCCTATGTGCTGGCTGGCAGTACGTGGCCTCACAACCCTCCTGCAGGCACCCGTGGCTCTGGCACCGTCCCACCTCTCTCTGGGCAGCCAGGCCCTCCTCCCTGAGGGGCACAGAGCTTCTCAGGGCCTTTGCCCCCCAGCACTTCCCTCCCTTCCCTGGAGGTGGCTCTAGGTGGCACTGCTCGGGTCTGCCCACGTCAGCAGCCCTTGTCCCCTGCCCCCACCCAGCGCGATGGCGACAGGTGGTGCTGGGGCTGCTCCGTGCCATGGTGGGCGGTCACCAGGGCTGCTGGGAACACCTGCATCCCCGGGATGAGCTGGGAGCAGCGTCCCCAGCGTCTCCTGGGCCCAACCACCGCCTGCAGGGCGCCCGGCTGCTCCTGGCCTCGTTCATGGGCGCTGGGTCCCTCCTGCTGTCTGTCTGTCCGACGCAGCATGGGAGGCAGGCTGTGGGGACACGTGGGGACGGGACTGGCCACGCCTGCCCAGCCATCGTGCTCGCTGGCAGCCAAGGGGAAGCCGAGGGTTGTGCCATTGTGCCTGCATGGCATGGGGTTCAACTGGGGAGGGCTTTTCCAGGCCTGGCCCTGCAGCTGGAGGGCTTGGGCAGTGGGCAGCGGGCAGTGGGGGGCCCTGCAGGTGCTGGCTGCGCAGAGGCCTCAGTGTGGCTCCGCGTTCCCTTGGCCGGGAGCCCTGCGCAGAGCCTGCCGGGGGCTGGGCTGTGGGCCTGGGGCAGGGCTGGGTGCCCATCGCCTGCCCCAGCGACTGCCGCTCCAGATCCCAGCCCCGCAGCCTCGCAGCCCCGCAGCCCCCAGCCCCATGGTGCAGGGATCGGAGCCGCCTGCCTAACGCCTTGTCCCTCTGTCCTGTCCCCCCCTTCTCTCTTCCTTTCCAGAAGGTGATGCTTCCTACAGGAGCTGCGTTCAGATGGTTTCAGTAGGAACGGGAATCCCAAAGCTCTGTCATCCAAGTGCAATGTCACTGCTTGCTTGTGTTGTCTCAGGCAAGGGATTTTGGCTGAAATGAATGGATGCACCTGTGTCTCTTTAGAACCAAAAATATTTTCTCGCAAATTTCATTCCTGTTTTTATAATTTTTTTTTTGCGTTTGTTTAACATCTTCGAGTCCTAGTCAGACATTTAACTGCTTTTCAAATAAAATAATTAAAAGAAAAAAACAATGGATCTGTAAAGTACCAAGACTTAATAGACAGAGTATGGACAATCAGTTTCTTTCTGTGTTTTGGTGTTGATGTTGTTTATGTGTGAAAGATGCAGTACTTGTGTAGGGAATGTAAATTTACAGTAACCTTTTAAAATCTAGTTACTAATAAGCACTACTGTAATTTAGCACAGTTGTTTAATTGCACCCTCATTTATACTTTTTATTTGATTCTTTCCCGTCATACAATAGAGTGGATAGTTTCTAGAATGCCTCGACTTCATGTTTATAAATGAGAATATGTTTAAAGCGATGTAGTACCCCTCTCCTCGCCATTCACCTGCGTACGTTTAACCAGCAAGAGGTTTGGAATAAAGGATGGAAGGAAACAATTGCTGCAAAAATGGCGGTCTTCGAAAAAGGAGAAAAGAATTTAAAAAAGAAAAAAAAAAAAAGGAAAAAATTGTCATTGTTAGTTTATTAATATAGAACAAGAAATACCGCGTACAGAAAAACTCCTAATTGCAATGGTTTACTCCTAGAAGCAATTTTTGTAAACTTACTGAAGTTAAAATCAAAATAAAAACAATATTGCAGGACCTGTGCTGAAGCAGTTACGAAAAGTGATATTTCTCTTCTGTTCAAATCCCCGTCTCCAGCTCTCTACATCATTAAATTGAAATGCTGTTTGTAATGTTTTAGCGATCCAGGCTGTTTTTGTGAATAAAATGAATGCATGTTTTGTGTCATTATTCACAGCTCTGTTATTTCTCCCCTTCCCCGTCTCGAGCACTGCTGCCCCCCGTGCTGCCCGGGCAGCGGTCTCCGCGTGCCCCTGCCTGGGCTGCCGGGAAGGCCGCGCTGCAGCAGGGTGCCCCGCTGCTGGGACAGTGCTGGGTGAGGGCGGGCAGGGGCATGGAGCTGCTGGCACCAGCGTGGGGCTGGTTCCTTGCTCCTGGCAGTGCGGGGTGGCCGGGGGGAACCGCGCTGTGTGCATGCGGCCTGACCTGCTGGAGCTTTGCCGTGGCGTGCGCGCCACTTGTTTGTGTAAAACAATATGATTCGTGTGCCACAGATAACTGCGCTGCGGCCCTTCTGTCAGGACGAGCACCAACCGGCACGCAGCAGCAGGAGCTCCTCCAGGTGAGTGAGGTGGGCGCTGGGTCGCTGGGCAGCAGACGGCCGGCATCCGGGACGGCTCCTGCAGCGCCTGGCCGGCGGGATGGGGCACGCTGTGCTGTGCAGAGGCTGGGGGCTGCGCCGCACTCCCCATCACACTGGAGCTGGAGGCTGGGGGGTGCCGGGTGGGTGAGAGCGTGCAGTGTCACCCTGGCTGGGGAAGGGATGCAGCCGAGCTTTGTCCTGGCTCCGGCATCTGCCAGCCAGATGTGTGCCCTGGGGGAGGGCAGCAGGGGGGTGTGCGTGCGTGGGCTCCGTCCTGTGGGCAGCGAGCCACCGGGCAGAGGGCAGCGCCTGGGGATGTGGGGGGACCTCCCCAGGCTCCGTCTTCAGCAGCTTTTGCCCCGGCTGCTCTGGACATGCAGGGCAGAGCCTTCTGCAGCAAGGAAAACAGGTGTGGGAGGAATAAGAGGCCAGAGAGCACGGTGGCTGTGCCACCGCGGAGAGCCCAGGGAGGGCTGAGCGGTGCCGGTGGCGGTGGTGGGGCGGTGGGCGCCGCAGCCTGGCCCCGGGCTGACCCGCACCCCCCCACCCGGCGCAGTGCTTGGGGCAGGATGCAGGAAGCGCTGAACAAAATGTGCCTCAGCTGAGCCGGATGGCGGGCTGGCCGCGAGCAGCACCGGCCAGGCGTGACCTCTCACCAGCTGCGCCCGCCCAGCAGTGCTGGGGGCCCCGAGCGGCAGCTCCTGGCTCTGCCCTGGCCCCGGTTGGCCGCCGGTGAGGCTGTCATGGGAAGAGGTTCAGTTCCCATCTCTGCCCCAAGTTTCCCCAAATAGCTTCACATTTTTCACATTTGGGCTAAGAACACTTGCCTCTTTGTAGCCTGTTCCCTGCGTGGGTTCCACCCTGCCCTGGCAGTGCGGTCACTGGGATGTGCCGGGCACACCTCCCCCTGCTCCATCCTCCACACCGTGGCACAGAGCAGTGTGCGTGGGGCCGAGCAGGGCTGCCCCCAGTTCTCATCAGGAGCACGCTCTGATTAATCCCAACGAGCCCGTGGGCCCCTGACCCACGGCCCCTCCAGCCGCTGTCTGCCGGCTGCAAAGTTCACACCAATCCCGCTAATCGCGGCCTTGCCGTTGTGCCAAGGCTGGCTCCAGCCCTGCGTCAGGATGCTTTAAGGGCACAGCAGTCAGGATTTGTGAGAAATAGGTCGGCCTGTGACAGCAGAAGGAGGCTACTAAATGCGAGATGCTGTGGTATCGGGGAAAAAACTGCTGTGGTCTCTGCACAGCGGGGAGGGAGGGAGGGAGGGAGTGGCGGCACGGCTGTGGCACAGCGCTGGTGTGGGGTGAGCAGGGGAGCAGCAGTGGGTGACTGGGTCAGCGGTGCCCATGGGGTTTGCAGTGGGGCTGCCAACAGCCTGGGGCTGAGGGGTCCTGTGTCCTCCCCGAACACTACAGGCAGGTGCAGCACTTGTGCCCCAGGCTGTCCCAACACACAGCCCAGCTCTGCAGCCCATGGTCTGCTCCCAGCATGATGAGTTTTCCGTTCTTTACTCAGAGGGTGGTGAGGCCGTGGCACTGCTGCCCAGAGAGCTGTGGGTGCCCCATCCCTGGAGGTGTCCCATGCCACGGATGGGCCCTGGGCAGC
This sequence comes from Numida meleagris, assembly GCF_002078875.1. NCBI lineage: Eukaryota > Metazoa > Chordata > Aves > Galliformes > Numididae > Numida > Numida meleagris. The sequence goes on from NC_034420.1 coordinate 383,441, forward strand.
CTGAGCTGCGGGGGGCAGCCAGCCCACGGCAGGGGTGGGGCCGGGGTCTGTAAGGACCCTTCCAACCCAACCATTCTGTGGCTCCATGATGGCAAGGCCAGGGCTGGACTGGCTGCAGATGCCTCGCCCAGCATGTGGGGCTGGCACTGTCTGTAAGGCACAGCCATGACAGAGTGCTCCTTGGCTGGCAGCTGGTGGGTACCATGGCTCAAGCAGGGGCGGCCCACAGTCACCAGGATCGTTAGAGAGGGGCTTGTAGGCTGTGGGGTGGTTGTGGGCCGGGTTCCTCCCGCAGCCCTCGCTCCACGTTGGTCTGTGCAGCCCCAGCTCCCGGCAGCTCCCAGGAGCTCCCGCGCATGCTGGGCTCCCGGTGGCGGCACGACTCAGTGCTCGCGGCCAGCCCTGACATTTCGACATGGAGACAGCCGCAGGGGGAGGTTTAAATTGGCTCTGCTGGCAGTACGTGCCTGTGTGACGAGGCGGCACGGCTGCTCTGCGGGAGCCCGGCGTGGCCACAATGCCCTGCAGAGCGGGGGATGTGGGATGGACCCCAGCCCAGGGCAGGGGATGGGGCCGCGTGGGGCAGGGACAGCACTCATCCTGAGGGCAGCGGAAGGGAGTGAGGCGGGGGGGAGGAAGAGGCAGGAGCTGGATGACACTCTGCTGGGTGCAGGGCACGGCTGTGGGCTCTGCCCTCCACCTCCATTTTCTCCCATCATCACCAAAGTGACCATTTTCCACCTTGGTTCCAACCTGTGAGCGCAGCGCTGCACTCACCCCCAGCTGGACACAGGGAAGAGGAGGAATGCAACCAGGCAGGTTTGTGCAAACACAGGCGCTGCGTGGTCCCTCTCGGTCTTTAGTCTGGTAAGCAAAATCAGCATCTAATCCAGATCAAACAGGACTTTAGCTCCTGTCAGAGGACTGATCCCCTGTTCTGCCCAGGCCGTGGTATTTAAAGGGACACGGCCAGGTTAAGTACGACTGGAAACAAAGGGTTTGTGAAAATAATTGCAATAAAAATAACAACAGCAAAAGCTGGGAAGGATTGGCTGGAGGAGAATCGGTAACGAAATATAACTGCCAGAGAAAACTGTGGTTAATGGAGACATCTCCCCGGAGCGTCTGAAACCTCAGGTAGTGGAGGAGGAAAGAGATAAGTGAAACCACTTAGAGAGCAGCAGCGAAACAGCCCCGGCTGCACCCGGATCAGAGCAAAATTCTCCTCCTCTCCTCTCCTCTCCTCTCCTCTCCTCTCCTCTCCTCTCCTC